>NC_133527.1:181823291-182126321 GCF_048544455.1 Silene latifolia | reverse complement strand
CCATGTGAAATGGTGCCAGAATGTATGTAACAATGGCGGCATAAAACTCAGGAAATGCCATTGATGAACACTGCAAGCTTACTAACAGAAAATGTGAAGTGAATTATAGAGAAAACAGAGAGTAAATAAACTTGTGAATGTATTGACTTAACTTATGATGAATGTACAAGTATGAGTATATATACAAGAAGGAGAGCAACTAACTAATTCTAGTCAAATCAGTTATAGCAGTTAAAGTTTGTTACAATCATAACAAACTCTCTAACAACCTCTAAAAGCTTCTATACAAATATCTAAAGAGGTTGATGAGTGGAAGCTTGGTGATGCAGTGTGAAAGTTGATGGATGTTTGTGCTGCTGCTGTGTGCTTGCATCATCTGACCCTGACTCACATGTTCAAATATACACACAAGCAAAACTTGTTAAAATGGGAGAGAAAGAGAGGGATTTGAGGCTTGTTATTTGGGGGTCAATCGAATAGGGCACCTTATAAAAATCAAGAGAAAATAGAATGTGATTCGGTATAACCTTTTGAACGGCTTAATTGAAGTGTATAAAGCACGGTTTCGGGATTTTAGGATCTTGGAACAGAAATTTTCGTAAATAACATCGATGGCTCGTCGGATCAGATAAACTAGCCACCCAAATTTTCAGGAGCAGTAAAGACATTTGAGTGTGCCAGTATACGAATAACCAGACTCGAAAGAAAATCAGATAATCATGAAAATCCTATTAAGACTTGTTATTCGGGGCTCGAATCGAATAGAGAAACTCTTGAAACTACCACGTACTCGTGACAAAAAAATGGGAGGAATAAAACGTGACCTAGTACAATCTCCCGAACGACTCAATTGAAGTGTAACCTGTTTTCAGGATTTCAGGGTCTCAGAACAAAAAAAGTCCGTAAATCATATGGGTGATTCCTAAGTCAGATAAAACGGCCAAACAAATTTTAAAAAACAGCAGCTGACATTTGAGGGTGTCGGTATATGATAAATAGCGTCGGGACCAAAATGAGCCGATCTTGAAAAATGGATTAATACTTATTATTTCGGGCTGAAATCAAATAGGTTAACTCCTAAACCAAAATTGGGCACATGGCATAAAAATCGGGAGAAAATAATGTGACCCAGTACAACCTCTGGAATGACCGAACGCCTCGTATTGAAGTATATAATACACGATTTTTCGGATTTCAGGATGTCTAAAAAAAATATCCGTAAATCACACAAACTGTTCCTCGGGTCAGATAGGACATTTGAGTATGCCGGTATATGCAATAAACGAGACTCGAGCGAAATCGGATAATTATGAGAAACGACTGATTAAGACTTGTTATTTGGAGCTCAAATCGAATTGGGTAGCTCTTGAAACGACTCTACGCACGCACCAGAAAAACCGAGAGAAAAAATACGTGATCCGGTACGACCTCCTGAACGACTCAAATTAAAGTGTATAAATACACGATTTTCGGAATTTTAGGGTCCCGGAACAAAAATGTCCGTAAAGCACATAGAATGTTACTCGGGTCAGATAAAGAGGGTCACACAAATCGGGTCACACAAATTATAAAGAGCAACATTGGAAATTTGAGGATGCCGGTATACTATAAACCCGATTCGTGTGAAAATCAGATAATCGTTATAAATGGATAAATATTTTTTACTTGAACCGATATCGGATACGTTAACTCCTTAAACGACCTCGTGCATGTGGTAGAAAAATCGTGAGAAAATAAAACTTGACTCCGTAAGACCTTCTGAGTGTCTCAAATTGAAGTCTATAAATACACGGTTTTCGGGATTGTAGGGTCTCAGAACAAAAATACTCGTAAATCACACATACGATTCCTTGGATCTGATAAAATGAACACACAAATTTTGAGAAGCAACAGAAGACCTTTTGAACGACTTTAATTAAAGGATACTCCTCAACTTTTTACTGCATTATCTTACGCAATAAAACCTTCTAGACGGCAAATTATATCCTGCTCCCAGGAGTAGGGAATAAGATACACCCATGGTAGTTATGGGCAAAAAAATAAAAAATAAAAATAAACTACCCACTTCATCTCTCACAGTACCTTTTTTTTTCTTTTCTAAATTACTCAATTTATCAAATTTAAAATCCTATTAACTTTATTAAATTCGTAGTTTTCTTTCATCTATTTGTATTCGAGTTTTATCAAATTTACAGTTCATAATCATCAAATTAGACCGATATTCGCGAAACTCAAAGTGAATATAACAGTGTCATAAAATGAATATCACATTACATAACACACGTTCATCAAATTACACTATCATATTCATTTAACTCAACGCGAATATAATAGTATCATAAGGTGAATATCACACTAAATACTACATATTCATCAAATTATATTATCATATTCACTAAAATCAAAATGAATATAATAATAACTTATGACGAATATCACACTTGATAAGACATATTCATCAAAATAAATGATCATATTCACTAAATTCTGAGTGAATATGATAGTGCCATATGATAAATATCACACTCGAAACCACAAATTTAATCATAAATAATGAGAGATAAAACATAAAAACTCATCAATTTAATTTACGGTATTATACAACTTTTAGGGTTTAATGTAATTTCAACAGAAACCTGATAAATTAGAATTTAATTAATTAAAACACGGAGTAATTTTAACACATACCTGATAAGTTAGAATTTAATTAATCAAAACTCGAATCAAGATTACAAAACTACTGTGTTGGATGGAAAATTAAATTTCATGGACGATTTTTTTTATAGAAACGGAAGACGTAGTTTGAAACAAGAGAAGAAGGAGTTTATGGAAAGTGATAATTGTTAAGAAGTGGGGACTTTTGTTTTTTTTTTTTTTTTTTTTTTTTTGTTTTTTTTAATTTTGGAAGTAGGAAGTACTATACACCTTGGTGTATGGTATAAGAATTGCTTCTAGACGGCCATGCGGCTCCTCTTCATATGAGCACAAGAGTCCTTGTCTCCCTCCCCTCCTCCAACTAACCGACCTTCCATTGACGTCCGACCTTACTCACTCCGCCGACCACGCACTGTACTATTACACCCTTTCGTCGGAAATCACAACTCGTCTGCCGCCGTTCACCTTCGCACAAAGTTATCATTTTTTATGTCAATGGTGTAGGCTGGCAATGATGGTTGACGATTGTGGTATAGGATGGTTGTTTATAGCTGTGTCATGGGGCAGTGGTTGCTGGCGGTAATGTATTGCGGTGGTTGATGGCGATAGTAGGTGGAAGAGGAAATGAGAGGAGATATGAATAAAGAGGAGAGGGAAAATGAGAGGAAAATAAAAGGGGAAATGAGAAGGGTATATGGTCAAAAGCGTACCGTGATAAGTAAAATTAACAGTACACATTTTACTCAACTAGTTCACACATAAAGGTGGAAGGTGTGGGCAGGCCAAGCCCGACCCAACCCATCTTCCTTGGTTGAATTTTGGTCAGTCCAGTCCGACCCATATCACCATTAGTGTCAGGCTCGGGCTTCCATTTTGAGGGCCCGACTAACTTAACCCACACACAAAAAAAAAAAAAGTCTTTGCCTACTCTAGCCTGCCTCATTACGAGCCGTACCTGGGCCAAACTTAAGGAAACACAGCCTGGCCGACCGACACGTTCCTTTTCCCTCATGTGGGTCATTCACGGCCAACCAGGCCCGGCCCACTGTCCAGCTCTACTTACACATTCACACTTTCTGTGATACTTAAATAAGTTTTTTTTTTTTTTTTTTTTTTTTTGGCACCTGTGATACTTTAATAAGTGAACTTTCCAATCACACTTATTTCGTCCTAATCATTTATTAGAACAAATGAATGAGACGGAGGGCCTACTTAGAAGTCGAGAACTTGAGCAATCCGAGGAATTAATAAAGATGACAAGGATGGATATTGGATCATCAAGATTCAAGACAGTATTCACATAAGTGAACCTAGTAAACTCTGAAAGCTTAAAAAGAACTCGAACATAACCCATTCATGGAACCATATTCAGATCATACATCTCAGGTTGGTTTATGCCAAAACTTAAAGTTACTGGATTTTTTTGCTGCAGTTTTTGAGTTTGGAAATTACATGTGATCTGATTTTGTTTGCTGTCTGCAGTTTAAACTAGCTCTCTGCCAATTAACAGTAACCAATAACAAAGCAGACAACTTGGTTCGAGCTCGAAAAATGTTGGAGGATGCTTCTCATATGGGTGCTAAGCTTGCTGTTTTGCCTGTAATGCTTTCTCCTGCCTTTTTCTTCAATTTTTTGTGTTGCTGAACTGAATTCTTTTTCATCTACTTTTCTCTGTTTCATTGTCGAAACTATAATTATTGTTTGTTTAATTCTATAATTTGCGTAGTCGAAATTAGTTAAACACAGATGCCAGATGATCAGATCAAATTAAATCTGGTTTTCCTTTGCTGATAAAGTCAAACGGTGATAATACTCACGATTTGGGTTGAATTTCCGTCAGCATCAGTTCAAATTTCTTTTAGTAGCTCTCTTACACCAAAATAATTACAGTTGTTCCAAGGATGTGCAATTGGCATTTTAAATGTAATTATGAAGACAAATTTAGTTGTGTTTCAGTTAAGTATTTAAGAACATATATATATATATATATATATATATATATATATATATATATATTTCAGTTAAGTATTCACACACGAGATTATGTATTCAAATCTTGGCCCCCGTATTTTTGCTTTCACGATTTGCCACTGAATAGAAAGCTTCATTTGTACACAGGAAATGTGGATTTGCCCTTACTCACAGGAATACTTCACTAAATGTGCTGAGGAACTAGACGGAAAGAATCAGTCACATTCACCAGCTTATTCTATGCTATCCAATGTTGCTTTTACTCAGGGGATCACAATCGTAGGAGGGTCGATTCCTGAGCTGCGAAATGGTCGATTATACAACACCTGCTGTATTTTTGGTCATGATGGACAGCTGAAAGCTAAGCATCGCAAAGTAAGCTTCACCAGTTACAACTTTCAATCATTTGTTCCTTGGCTGTGTACTCGTATTTGGCGCAGTAACAGTTAACCGTGAGTTCCTATGGTGGTTATTTTTCTGTGTGTTTTTTGTAGTTACATCTGTTTGACTATGATGCTGGAGAAGCTTCATTTAGGGAATCGGACTATTTCGCTGCTGGTGATAGCCCTACAGTTGTTGATACAGGTATCAATTCATGATGAGGCAATTTGGCAATTTGCAGTATTCCTAGTTTTTTGTAGTTACACCTGTATGGTCTGATCTACTAGCAGGTGTGGGACGTATTGGCGTGGGTATTTGTCATGATATACGATTCCCCGAGTTAGCCATGTTATACAAAAGAAAAGATCCAGGTTTTTCTACATCTCTTTTAATGTGAGGCAATTCTTGAATGCAATGATACAGTTACTTATGCAATGACAGGCGTCGACTTGATAATCTACCCTAGTGCATTCAATGTGAGCACAGGAAGGATGCTTTGGGAACTGGAGGCCAAAGCCAGGCAAGTCCCAACTTTGTATACTTCGAGGAGGTTGCCCGAATTGGCTTATCAATTAATTGAATTCTACATTTGTTACCTTTCAGGGCGGTTGATAACCAGGTGACATTTGAAACTCATTGAACCTCGTTCTTTATGGACAGACTATACCAGTAATGATGTGGTCAATGTTAGGTTGTTCATGTAGGTCTTTGTTGCGGTTTGTTCACCATCTAGAGATTCCGAAGCTTCTTACACAATATGGGGTCACTCCATGGTGGTTGGTCCGGTAACTTCTTCATCGTACTCTATTCTTAATGAACGTAAAAGTAGTCTAGTTTGTTATATCCTGGATTTGAATGATACAGAACGGAGAAGTAAAAGCAAGCGCCGGACACAAAGAAAAACTCGTGATAGCCGAGATTGATTATTGTGAAAATCAGCTTCAGAGGTGATTCTATCAAGCTATACACACATGAAAATATTTGTATATAAACCTACAAATGTTCGGAACTAATAATTTGCTGGTATTAAATTGTAGGGAACGTTTCCCTCTTCATGGGGCAGGGCAGGACAAGGTATACCAATTTCTCAGCAAATAACGGAGATAAGCCGGTTGAATCACAGTGAGACAAATCTCACGTCACATACACCACTCAGAGTTGTGGTACCGTTGGCTTTCACAGTTTCACGATAACGGTATCGCGGAGTCATACTCGATGCGGTCGTTGCAGATATATTGACTATTTTTCTAAGTGACTTTTATAGCTGTTATAGTTGTCTAATGTAGCTTTCGTATAATGTTAACGAGTATCGAGATTCCAAGGTCCCGGAACAAAGTTCTTTGGAAATCACACAAAAGGTTTTTGTCCCACATTGGTGGGGAACATCAATATTTTTTGATGTTTATAAGGCTTCCTTCACTTGATGGAGCAAGAGATTGGTCCAAGGAGGCTTTTGTGGTGAGTGTTGGGCCTGTGGGTTTGGGTCCAAACACACACACGCGCCCGCCCGGCCCGGCTCTGGCTCGGGTTTGGGTAGAGCACCTGCGGTGCGGGCCAAGGCCCTTAATTGTGGTTTGATTGGAGCGTTTTTTGGCTCCTAACTGCTCTATTATCGATTATAAATAGAGCAGCTCACCTCCTCATTTTACACACAGAAAATCTCACAATTCCTTTCTCTTCTTCTTCTTCTCTCTGAAAATGTTCTGCGTATAGTTTCTGTTCCGTTCCAAAGTCTTCTTACTTGGTGGTGCGGTTCGAAGGTCTGCAGTGTTAACCTTGGGGAACTACCGTGAGAGAGAGACGATATCCACCGCGGTCGTGCCGTAATAGTTTTCAAGTCAGTGGTTTTTTACCACGGCACTGCATATCTCTTACGATAAGTCTTTTTCTGTTTTCATCTTTCCCTAATTTTTTGCTGTCGGGTTTCATTGTTACGAATTTACATTCCAACAATTTGAAAACTATTAATTTTGTCGTAACAATGGCTGCCGTCTCAAACAAAATCCTGTCTGAATTGTCGAAATTGGAACCTTTAGACGGTATGAACTACAAAAGATGGTCTCAGAAACTGCTTATGTATTTTGAACAATTAGAAATCGACTATGTTTTGTTTTCTGACCCTCCTACGCTTCAGAATCATTTGCTAGTGTAGAGACTACCCCACCTTCGTCTACTGCTGTTAAGTCGAATGAGGAGTCAATTAAGAAACATGATAAGGATAACAAAACTGCTAAGTTCCATCTCCTTACTCATATGTCGAATACCCTCTTTGACTTATTTTCGGTCCATAAATCTGCTAAGACCATATGGAAACTGTTAGAGAAAAAATATGGGGCTGACGATGCGGGTAAGAAAAAATATGTTGTCGGGCAGTGGCTTGGGTTTCAAATGGTAGATGACAAACCAATTATGGAGCAAGTTCATGTTTATGAGAACTTGTGTGCTGATGTCACTAATGAGGGAATGAAACTAGATGAAATTTTCTTGGCTAATGTTTTACTAGAAAAGTTTCCCCCTTCCTGGAATGAGTATAGAAACCATTTGAAACATAAGAAGAAAGATTTGTCCCTTCAAGAGCTAGTAGGCCACATGAGGACCAAGAAGCTAATCGTCGAAAGATAAGTCACCAATTGTCTCTTACTCTTTGTCAAAGCCAATCTTGTTGAAACTGGTGGGTCTTCAAAAGAAGATAGGTTCAAGGGTAAGGGAAAGGCTAAAGGCTGGTCGTCGGTCAATCAAGGGTCGAATGCCAAGAAAGTGGTCAAGGAAATTCACCAAACTCGCCTCAAAGATCCGAAACCAAATCGGTTTGCTATGTTTGTGGGAAAACGGGTCACAAAGCTTATCGGTGTCCTCAAAAGAAAGTTCTTTGCTCAAGCTAATGTTCTTTGAAAAGGATGATATTATTCTTCTTTGTAGTGGTTGAGGCTAATCTGGTTGCAAATGCTAGTGATTGGATTACGGATACGGGGCTTCAAGGCATCTTTGTGCTAACAAGGATCTCTTTCTTTGAATTTGAAGAGGTTGCTTGATGGTGAATGTGTCTACATGGGTAACTCTTCTTCTGCACATTTATCACCGTAGAAAGCAAAGGCAAGATCTTTCTCAAACTAACCTCAGGGAAAACTCTTGCTTTAAATAATGTTTTGTATGTTCCTACTTTGCGTCGAAACCTCGTGTAATGCGTGCCTTGCTAAACAAAGTCAAAAGTGTGTGAAACTTGTTTTTGAGGCTGACAAGGTTGTAATGTCGCGCAATGAGGATTTTGTGGGCAAGGGTTATCTGTGACACCCCTCGATAGGGCATCAAAATAAAAGCGGAAAAATACGAGGTTTTTAAAACCTTTTTAAAAGCTTAAAGTGCGAAATCCACCATAAGCGATCAAACAAAAATGAAAAGAAAGATAATTAAGTTTTACAATTTAAAACAAGTGCGTTGGGGAAAAGATATCCCACGAATAAACACAAGTCTAACGATAGGTGAGTCTAAGCAACCTATAACTAAGGTCCAAGGGTCAACGTTCTCGCTAGCTCACACGTCTTCCCCATAATCTGCATCACAAACCCGTCATTCATGTAAACATGAACGCATACGGTCGGTGGGGAGTAACTCGGGTTCTCCCGGCCACCATATGTCAAAATGCACGTAAGCAAGAACTTAATTAACATATTGATCATGCATCATACTTGAATAATATGAACAAGGGAATATAAACGATCATCATAATGAGATAGGCATATTGCATTATATTAAACATGCATTCAAGGTAACCAAAACATGGATATGAGATTAGACATCGAATCATATGAAGAAGGTAAACAACGGATCAATTTAATAGAAAATACATGGATGGAAACCAATAGCCATTACTTTGAAAACCTCTTAACAACCATAGCACGGGACGTGGCTACTAATGTCACATTCATACTTATGGCTTACATCTCACCATAAGAACGGATGGGAACATCAATCCCGGCGATCATATCGCAACTAGGGGCTTACATCTCACCACTAGTATCCGATAGGACCAAGACACTCACAACAATCATAGAAGACGTGCACTCTCGTATATAAGAACACACCAATGACCGTAACAAGTAAGACATTTACAAAGGATTGACTCAAAACAAGACAACCCCTAGACTCCAACCTCCTGGTAGGACGACGATCATAATACGGTCCTAGTCTAAATCGGCGGACTCTCGGGATGGACGACACCCGATTCGACATACAATCCCAAATCGTATCCAAGACTCGATCCATGACACCTAGCCGTGCCCCAAGGTCGAGTAACCCCAAATCGGAACAATGGTACCTAGCCGTACCCCAAGGTCCGAAGAGGCGGAAGGAAGATAGCCCAACTCGGAAACAATGGCACCTAATCGTGACCCAATGTCCGAGGGCAAATAAATGAGGAATGTCGAGTAGTCACACAATGTAAACCGTCACACTCCGGTCACAAATACGAGTAACAATAGTTTGCATGAACATAACATCAATAAGTCTTATATTAACCAAATACCAATAAGGAAGAAGATACATGCATAAACCATTGATCATTAGAGGTTACAAGTGAAAAGGAGCTCACAGGGGACTCCCAGTAGGTCGATGGGCCAAGGCCATGCCGGCCACCACCTTGGGACAACAAGCCAAAATCAAAATTTAAATAAAACTTACAGTGCACTCCCAGTAGGTCAAGAGACCGGCCATGATCACCCTACTGGGACTACGACCAAATTTCCAAAAACACATAAAACCTTCATGCACTCCCAGTAGGTCACCCATTGGTCCACCCTACTGAATACAGCCAAATTTCAAAAAAACTCACAAAACCTTTAGTGCACTCCCAGCCGGTCACCCGGCTGGGAATACAGCCAAATTTCAAAAAAACACTTAAAACCTTCAATGTACTCCCAGTAGGTCACCCATTGCCAGTCCACCCTATTTGGGAATACGCCCAAAACTCAAAATCACCTAAAATCTTGATGTACTCCCACTAGGTCAAGAGACCAGCCGCGTCACCCTACTGGGACTACGAGCTTTCTAAAATGTGCTCAAAATTTTCGGGGATCTCCCAGTAGGTCAAGATGAAGATTTCGCCGTCCACCCTACGGAGTACAAACACGCGTATTCGATGCAAAACACTTCCAAACCATTTGAAACCAACAAAAATCGTTTCCCATCAATTGTTTACGTATCCTAGCATGATTCTAACTCGGAAAAACAACATATTTGAGCATGTGAATGAGAAATTTCGGATTCAAAAGATGTAGCATGATATTTTCATCCAAACATGTGAGAATTGCAAACAAGCATGATATTCAACAACCAAATTAGCACCAATCATGAAAGATACAACTTTTAACATTCATATGAGTCTAATACTACACAAATCACACAATTTTAACATAAAAGTCGAGTAACCCATCACCGTTACCTTTTTAGCTCTTAACCTCTAAAGTAATCGTCTCACAAGCAAGAATCCACTTCCGGGTCAACTAAACTTTCCCCTAAACATAAGAAAACACAAAATAAGACTAAAAATCGAAACTAGAAAAAGGGTACCATAGAGAGGATGGCTCGACAGCCCCAATAATGGAGGAAAGTCGGATCTTTTCTTACCTAGAAAGAAGGAGGGCGATGAGAGGAAGAGATAGGCGCGAAAATCACTTAGTTTGGATAAGAATTGAGCAAGTTATGGTGATTTTAGGGTTGAGAGCAAATGGTTAACAATGGTGGAGAGGTTGTTGGGGGAAATTTCAGAAATTAGAATGAGGGAGATGAAGTTGTGAGGTGTTAGGTGAGGGTTTTATGAAAAGAAAAGAGAAGGAGAAAAGGCCCATAAGTTATAAAAAGTCTAACAACTCAAATTGAGTCAGTCTCTGCTAGAAATTACGTCTCAAGCCCATTACAACTCAAGACGGGAAATATCATTATTATTATTATTATTATTATTATTATCCGACCAAAATATTTATTTCACATAACTTAAGCTTTAAAAATATAATATTTATAGAAATCATGTTTAATAATGAAATCAATTAAATTAAATAATTTAAAATATAAATAAGACAATAGAACGGTTAATTAAATTATATTTGCCAAAATGGAAAATTCGCGGGTGTTACATTATCTCTGTGGGGGTTTATTTGTTTTGAATGTTGATTCTCCTATCATTAATAATAATGCTTCTACTTCTGCTTATATTGCTGAGTCTATTGATGTTTGGCATGGTAGATTAAGTCATGTGAATGTTGATTCGATTAAAAGGCTCAAATCTATGTCGCTTATTCCTTCATTATCTTCAGAAACTCATGAGAAGTGTCCTAGTTGTGTCGAGGCCAAATTTGCTAAGAAACCTAGTAGACCTGTTACAACTAGACAAACGAGTCTTCTTGAGTTAATTCACACCGACCTAGCTGACTTCAAAAACACCATGAGCAGAGGTGGTAAACATTACTATGTCACTTTTATAGATGATTTTTCTAAATATACCAAAGTATATTTGCTTAGAAATAAAAGTGAAGATGAGGACATGTTTATAAAGTTTAAAACTGAGGTAGAAAATCAGCTTGATAGGAAGATTAAAAGAGTCAGGTCCGATCGAGGAAGAGAGTATGGCTCTGGTTATTTAGTAGATTTTTGTGAGAAAAATGGTTTAATACATGAAAAGAGCCCACCATACTTACCTCAATCGAATGGAGTAGCTGAACGTAAAAATAGAACTTTGAAAGAAATGATGAATGATATGCTTTTAAGTTACGCCTTTCGATGATATGTGGGGGGAAGCGGTGCTTTCAACTTGTCATATTCTTAACAGGGTACCTCATAAGAAACTAGACAAGACACCCTATGAGATGTGGAAAGGTTATGCTCCTAACTTAAGTTACCTTAAAGTGTGGGGGTGTTTGGCTAAAGTAGGCTTACCTAGCTTTAGGAGGCCAACCATTGGACCTAAGACTTATGACTGCGTTTTCATTGGTTATGCTCAAAACAGTTCGCTTATAGGTTCATGTCTTTAAGTGACGGGTCTATATCGAGGCTAGAGATCTTTGAGTTTTTGAGCGGTATTTCCTTTGAAGAAGGAAACAAGATATCACTACCCGATGCCCTGTTGTTTCTCTTTGCTGTTAACCCTATTGACAGTTCTACGCATGCGAGTACTTGTACTTCTGTGGATCATGCAGTTGAACCAAGAAGGAGTAAAAGGCCCAGAGTTGAAAAGAGCTACGGGAGTGATTTCATCAAAACTAATGCTATCAGACTTCACTTATCTGAAATCGCAGGTGATATTTGTGCTTTTGATGAGCTTGTTTCTGCTTTCTTAATAGAAGATGATCCAAAAACATATGATGAGGCTATGAGATCTATAGATGTTGTTTTTTGGAAAGAAGCTATTAAAAATGAACTAGATTCTATTGTTTCTAATAAGACTTGGGAGTTAACTGATTTGCCTAAAGGTAGTAAACCCATTAGTAGCAAATGGATCTTTAAAAAGAAAATGAGACCTGATGGAACAATAGAAAGGTTCAAGGCCAGACTTGTGGTGAGGGGGTTTACACAAAAGAAAGATATTGACTATTTTGATACTTACTCACCTGTGACTAAAATTTCCACCATAAGAACTCTTATTGCTTTGGGCCGCTATTCATGATCTTGTGGTACATCGGATGGATGTAAAACGCTTTTTGAATGGTGACCTAAATGAAGAGATCTATATGTTGCAACCCGAGGGGTTTGTGGTAAAGGGTCAAGAGAGTAAAGTGTGTAAACTGAGAAAATCACTATATGGTCTTAAACAAGCACCTAAACAGTGGTATGAGAAATTTCACAACACTTTGATAGATGATGGCTATATAACTAACAATTCTGATTCATGTGTTTATTCTAAAATGTTTGGATCAGATTGTGTGATTATATGCTTATATGTTGATGACATGTTAATTCTTGGTAGTAATTTATTTGTTGTAAATAAAACCAAACAATTTTTGTCATCTCGTTTTGAGATGAAAGACATAGGAGAAGCTGATGTTATCCTTGGAGTTAGAGTTATGAAAACCCCAAGTGGTATATCCCTTAGTCAATCACATTATGTTGAAAAAGTGTTGAAGAAATTTAATAGTTTTGATGTAGCACCTGCTAGAACTCCTTATGATGCTAGTATATCTTTGTGTAAGAACTTGGGTGATAGTGTCTCACAAGAAGAATATGCTAAAATTATAGGAAGTGTGATGTTCCTCATGAACTCGTACTCGACCGGACATTGCTTATCTTTGTTAGTAGGCTAAGTCGATATACACATAACCCCATCTTAGAGAGCATTGGAATGCACTTCGTCGTTTACTTAAATACCTAAAAGGAACAATTGATTTGTGTTTGCATTATGGTAAATTTCTGCTTTTTTTAGAAGGATATTGTGATGCAAATTGGGTTGCAGGTAATGATGAAATACATTCCACTAGTGGTTATGTGTTCACCTTGGGTGGAGGAGCTATATCGTGGAAGTCTGCAAAACAGACTTGTATAGCTAGCTCCACCATGGAATCTGAGTTCATTGCTCTTGAGTTGGCGGTCAAGAAGCGATTGGTTGAGGAACTTACTAGCGAGACGTGCCTTTGTGGGGGGGGGACGGGTTGCACCGTCTCCCTTCTCGTGATTGTAAAGCGACTATCGGTGTTGCTAAGAATAATGTCTACAATGGTAAGAAACGACATATTCAGATCAGGCACGGTGTGGTAAAACAACTCCTGAAAAATGGGGTGATTGCTTTGGACTATGTGAAGTCCGAACATAATCTTGCTGATCCCCTTACTAAGGGGTTAACAAGGAGAGTAGTCCTTGATATGTCGAGGGGAATGGGGCTTAAGTCCTTGAATCAAGTTTGAGTGTGATACTTGATGGACTCTATAGCTCATTCCTATGGCATTTGATATCCATAGCCAATTTTGGTGGTGCTTTTGAGACGCACTTGATGGATTGTGTTTCTATAGAGGTTGGACTTTGTCCTTAATAGCTCTTATGAGAAGTGCTAATGAGAAGCACTTGAGCTACCTATGGGGTGTGATGGTTCAGCCACCATCTATGTGAGAAATATGAAATTTCTTGCTAGAGCACTCACCTAAACCAGGGTAAACGCATGGCTTTAAAAGCGTTGCACTTTGAATTTGCGGAACGAACAGTCTTAGAAGGTATGATATGTGTTGTGGGGGTCTCAACCGAAGTCCAAACAAGGAATTCAAATCGAAAGATATTCACTTGTTAATAGTAAGTTGTTGCCTCATTTCACTAAAACGTCAATTCAAGTCGAAAGACATTGAACGTTTAAGTATCCAATCCTTCCTTACCCATAATTTTTTCTTAGTTCTTTTCTTCGCCATCAGTGGGGATTGTTGGAGTGTTGTCTTGAAAAGCAACTTTCCTCTCTTTGCCTTTTGTCCCACATTGGTGGGGAACATCAATATTTTGATGTTTATAAGGCTTCCTTCACTTGATGGAGCAAGAGATTGGTCCAAGGAGGCTTTTGTGGTGAGTGTTGGGCCTGTGGGTTTGGGTCCAAACACACACACGCGCCCGCCCGGCCCGGCTCGACTCGTGCTCGGGCTCGGGTTTGGGTTTGGGTAGAGCACCTGCGGTGCGGGCCAAAGGCCCTCTTTTACCTTTTTGGTCTTGTGTGGTGTGGGCTTGTCCACATTCAGTGTATATGGGAGTATTAGCGATCGATCAAATGCATGCATTAATTGCTGCAATTAAGGGCGTTTATTACGCCTTAATTGTGGTTTGACTGGAGCGTTTTTTGACTCTTAACTGCTCTATTATCGATTATAAATAGAGCAGCTCACCTTCTCATTTTACACACAGAAAATCTCACAATTCCTTTCTCTTCTTCTTCTTCTCTCTGAAAATGTTTTGGGTATAGTTTCTGTTCCGTTCCAAAGTCTTCTTTGTAACGCCCCGTAATTTCGGACCGTTAATATATTTCGGAAGTAATTTATTAATCAAGTAAAATTTAATATTAATGTATTTGAAGTAATAATAATTTAAAGAAATATAATTTTATTATATTTTGAAGTAAAGTATTTATTTTGAAAGTTTTTACACGGTTTAAACTATTTTTAAACATTTCAAAACTATCAAAATAAATACTTTACTTCAAAATATAATAAAATTATATTTCTTTAAATTATTATTACTTCAAATACATTAATATTAAATTTTACTTGATTAATAAATTACTTCCGAAATATATTAACGGTCCGAAATTACGGTGCGTTACAATAATTTTTAAAAGGAGGAAGGTGCGGGTTTTAGTCGGGATTTTACGAGTCGGTTTTGGCTCGTTTCGATAATAATTAGAACCGCTTGTCAAATGCAAATTCCGACAAGACCAAAGTTCTTAAACACGAGATTACAAGAAAATTGAATACTCATACGACCCATTTCCAAAATCGTTTACCCAATTTTCAAAAGAGTTGTAATTTTTTCCCGATATGCCCATTTTTCGAAATAAAAAGTTTTTACACGGTTTAAACTATTTTTAAACATTTCAAAACTATCAAAATAAATACTTTACTTCAAAATATAATAAAATTATATTTCTTTAAATTATTATTACTTCAAATACATTAATATTAAATTTTACTTGATTAATAAATTACTTCCGAAATATATTAACGGTCCGAAATTACGGGCGTTACAATCACCCCTCCTTTTTAAAAAGTTTCGCCCTCGAAACTTAGAAGGAGAAATTATAGTAAACAACATCTTAATAATATAGTTATAAGAAAATATAGGTATCTTTTCAATGAAACGGTGATACTCTCGTTGATCAGACAAGAACATCCACATTCATATCAAAATATAAAAATATTTCTACACCAATAAATGAGAAAACCCATTATTGGGACGTCTCCAACAACGAGATTTAACACTCATTAATGTTAAAACCATTAAAAATAATAAAAGCATTTTCAAAATTTTAGTTTAAAGTTCTATAATAAGAATAATATCTTTACTAATTATGATTAAATACGGCTTAGTAACGCGGAAAAGGAGTCAGAAAAAGGAATCATTACACAAAACGAGAAATAGCTTAGGTATCCAATTGAACACTAGGGTTGAAAGAGAGTGAGAAATCATTTTCAAATGTTATAGAAAGAGGTCAATTTGTAGATTTAACTCCAAATTAAGGAAAAATGAACCAAAAGTTTACTCAAACTATATAGAATCTATGCAAGATGGAAAACAACTCGGGTAGGGAACTCACACCCAACAGACAAGAAGGAATTGAACTCTTAAAGGTGGAATTTTTGGATGAAGTCAATAAAGATGTCAACGAACAAGACACTTTACTCAAAAGGTCAAATGAGTTCCATAAAGGCGAACACAACGGAACAAGCCAGAATAGTAAGAATGACAATTGTCAGAGATCAGAATTAGGAAGATCGGTACATCGAGAAAGGTTCACTCAATTTTCCAACCACAGAGTCATCCTACTAGGTCCTCCGAACATCAACAGGGCAACAACCAGAGGCCACACTAATCCAAAGAGCCATCTGAACCACTCATCGACAAGTCTATACATAACCTAATCCTTGAGACAATCCTATCCTCTACAATTATAACTTAACCATATCCCAATCAAAATGTTTCCACCAAAATCCTCCACCGAACAAAATCAAAAACCAAAATCGAAACTAGTAGCAATATTATACCCTTACCAAGATACAATATTCCTAAAACGCATTCATGCTTGAAACCAACCCACAAGCAACAAGTTGCACTATCCAATCCATAATTAGCACTAACTATAAGATAAATGGGTTCATCACACAAATCATCTGATCGGTTTACTCAAGATTCACAATCCTACTTCCCAACATTATTCCAATTCCAATAGAAAGATTCCTCAAAGGATTAAATATAAGGTCCAAATTTACAATAACATTCCAAAACAACTTTCACAAGCCTAAGGTCAAGACTTCCAACAAAGTTATATTCGTATCCAACTAGTGTCAACTATGGGTTCATCAAATATTCTACAAGGTTTTCATTTCAAAACAAGGTAGTAACATACCAACCCCAAAATTCGAAAAATCAATAGGATCTCATGTTCCTCTATCCTTTTATTTATTAAGGATTGCCAAAAGCGGAACTACACTCAGCTACAACACCGTCCCCTCATCTCAAGTACTCAGTGCGACCTCAAGGTCTATAAAACTATAGGATTAACAAATTCTTCTCAATACTAAGTCTCTCATATTAAGTACAACTAACAAGACTAACCAAAGGATCCCAAATTATATTCTCCTATACAACTCAAACCTTAAACAATCAATTTCTCAACTCGTTTACGCCCTTCAATGATACATTCTCTCAAAACTGGGTTCTCTTGAACAAGGGAACTATCCTGCGGAATAAAAGGAAGGTGTCCACAAGGACTCTTATTATAAGAAGAAAACGAACCAAGGATGAATCGGGAGAAAGAATAGAAGAGTAGTTACCAAGGCGAGAGAAGAGGAATTAAAAAGACGAATAAACAACGAGATTGGAAGATTAAGGTAAGATACACTGAATACGAAAAGAAGTATCAAGAAAGTGGAAGCATTCTTCATTTGGCATAACCAATCTTCAACATTCGGCAACGGCCACTCAGTCTTGGTCACCAACGAGTAAGATCACGGTCATAGCTTCAACGGCACAAAAATTAATAACTAATTGCATTATCAATGTTTCTTGGAGAGCCATCTTGCAAAATAGAACATTGGTTAGAACCTAACAAATAGCAATCACAAACAGACTACCACATAAAAATCCTAACTCTACCCATCCTACCCATCTCTCAAGTTTATTATTTAAAGGTCAAGTGATTTATATTGGGGTGCACAAACGTGCGTCGGGAGCAAATATGCTCTGATACCAACTGTGACACACTGACAGGATATGTTTGTAATTGGTTCAACTAGACAAAACCTGTAATTTTTAAAATTTTCCTAAACCATTCACAAACATCTCCAACTTAAGAGTGCCAAAAAAACTGCAAAAGCTAATAAACTTATTTACATAACCACGCTAAAGACACGGGGATATAATGATACAAACCAAAATAGAAGAGGGAGACATATGTCCCTTTAAAATATATACAAAACCAAAAGTTAAAGGTTTCTACAAAATAAAAACCAAACTAAGTCCAAGGTTCTCTTGCTCACTAGCTCGTCCGTGAACCCCAACTAAGCATCATCAACCTGTCAATCGCATTTTATACAAACACGAAAGCCACAATTCGGTGGGGAGTAACTTGAGTCCTCCCGACCATGAAACGTCATATTTAATGTAACATGTAGTGTAACATGTAAACAATTTGATAAACCATTTACTTATCAAGTATTCTAACATGTGAACTCTAAACTGACCAATTTAAACTATCATGTGAAACATATAACAAATAGTAATCCAAACTTTATCAATTGTAACCGAAACACATCTCACCTATTACAATTCATAAAATCACCATACAAGAAAGGGCAATATATCAAAGACAGGCATAAGTTCTTAGTCCCGTCAATAGTCACTCTGTAACTCGAGTCTATACCACGAGGTAGGGAAGGTAATCGAACCGGTATCTTGGCTCAGCGGTTAATATTAATAAAACATGGTCAAGACACAACACAACCCTAGCCTAAAATCTGCCTTGAGACCTAGACATGCGGATACACACCACCGCACCCAAGACCCACAATTTTTCTAAAACAAAGTGAGTACCCTAAGGAGTCCACCAAAGGGTTGGCTAGTACTTAAGCTGACCACTTACTATCAAAATAAGTAACGAGGTCATGCCCCAACTTGGATATAAACCCACCAAGTCAGGAACACAAAGGCTATTAAGCAGTGAACATATACTCGTCAAAGACTATAAAGACCTATCTATGACAAACACAACAACCTGCAAGAAGTATTCAATACCAATTCTAGCAATATTAACAATATTAAAGGCTTCAGGGAATCTAGGGCCGTTTCTACAATATAAGAAGCTATTAAATTCAACCAACTATACATGTGAACTAAAAACTTGATAAATGGCCTAAAACAAGAAAAAGGCCGATTATCCAATTCATATAAAATTTCATCCAACCGAATTTTTACCCGACCCCATCTGCGGCAGTGCGGGTTAAATTGCGGTGACCAATCACTCAATTGATGACATCGAATCGATCAAAGGGACTAAGGCTCGATTTTAAGGCACAATCAACAAAACATTACAATTATCACTATAAAATTCATTTTATAACCTATACTAACATGTGCAACTACCAATACAAACATAATTTTTACCTTTAACATAATTTTTACTACTAATATGATTTTATTCAAAAGTGTACTCATATGTAACTCATACTAACTATGACATTAATAAACCCGAAATGACAAATATTGCATGGAAAACCGCGAAACAAGCAACGGACCAACCCGGGCCAGCCGTGGGCCTGCACGGGCCTGCCGGGCCTGCTGCCGCCACCCCTACACCCCCATTTTTTCCGTTTTTGTTCATTTTAACTCGTTTTAAGCATTACTTAATCGTTCCTATTCCATTTTTATACTATTATGAGAATTTAAACTAACAAAAGTCATGCATGCAACCATTTTATCATGTGAAAATTAACTACTCAAACAAAAATCACACAAACATACAAAAAGCAAAGAATGTGACGATTATTCGTCCAGTAACTCGAAATATGTTACCTTAAGCTAGAAAATGAGCAATTAGCACCTTGAAAACCAAACCCTAACAAGCAACTAGCCACTATCTTCGACAATATACGAGTCCCCAAACTCGTCCTCCAAATCTTCACCTAAATAAACAATAAAAACACAATAATAAGTATAAAATACCGAAATAATGCCAAAATCGTCTTAAAACAACTTCAAGAAAACTGAAATTAAAATATACCAGGAGGTAGATCTCGAAGAGAGGATTCCGAAAATATAAATTATGTGAAAATCCGACTAGAAATGAGAAAGTTATGGTGAATTTAGCTTAAAAAGCTTAGTTTTATGGTGTTTTTGGTTTTGGAAGGCTTTAGAACACCAAAGAAGATGAAGATAGAAAAGAAAAAACAGAAAAAGGAAGGAAGGGGGAAGGGTGCCGCTGGAAAGGGAGAGGAAAGGAGGAAGGTGCGGGTTTTAGTCGGGATTTTACGAGTCGGTTTTGGCTCGTTTCGATAATAATTAGAACCGCTTGTCAAATGCAAATTCCGACAAGACCAAAGTTCTTAAACACGAGATTACAAGAAAATTGAATACTCATACGACCCATTTCCAAAATCGTTTACCCAATTTTCAAAAGAGTTGTAATTTTTTCCCGATATGCCCATTTTTCGAAATAAAAAGTTTTTACACGGTTTAAACTATTTTTAAACATTTCAAAACTATCAAAATAAATACTTTACTTCAAAATATAATAAAATTATATTTCTTTAAATTATTATTACTTCAAATACATTAATATTAAATTTTACTTGATTAATAAATTACTTCCGAAATATATTAACGGTCCGAAATTACGGGGCGTTACAGTAATTTTTAAAAGGAGGAAGGTGCGGGTTTTAGTCGTGATTTTACGAGTCGGTTTTGGCTCGTTTCGATAATAATTAGAATCGCTTGTCAAATGCAAATTCCGACAAGACCAAAGTTCTTAAACACGAGATTACAAGAAAATTGAATACTCATACGACCCATTTCCAAAATCTTTTACCCAATTTTCAAAAGAGTTCTAATTTTTCCCGATATGCCCATTTTTCGAAATAAAAAGTTTTTACACGGTTTAAACTATTTTTAAACATTTCAAAACTATCAAAATAAATACTTTACTTCAAAATATAATAAAATTATATTTCTTTAAATTATTATTACTCTCCCTTTCCCGCGGCACCCTTCCCCCTTCCTTCCTTTTTCTGTTTTTTCTTTTCTATCTTCATCTTCTTTGGTGTTCTAAAGCCTTCCAAAACCAAAAACACCATAAAACTAAGCTTTTTAAGCTAAATTCACCATAACTTTCTCATTTCTAGTCGGATTTTCACATAATTTATATTTTCGGAATCCTCTCTTCGAGATCTACCTCCTGGTATATTTTAATTTCAGTTTTCTTGAAGTTGTTTTAAGACGATTTTGGCATTATTTCGGTATTTTATACTTATTATTGTGTTTTTATTGTTTATTTAGGTGAAGATTTGGAGGATGAGTTTGGGGACTCGTATATTGTCGAAGATAGTGGCTAGTTGCTTGTTAGGGTTTGGTTTTCAAGGTGCTAATTGCTCATTTTCTAGCTTAAGGTAACATATTTCGAGTTACTCGACGAATAATCGTCACATTCTTTGCTTTTTGTATGTTTGTGTGATTTTTGTTTGAGTAGTTAATTTTCACATGATAAAATGGTTGCATGCATGACTTTTGTTAGTTTAAATTCTCATAATAGTATAGAAATGGAATGGGAACGATTAAGTAATGCTTAAAACGAGTTAAAATGAACAAAAACGGAAAAAATGGGGGTGTAGGGGTGGCGGCGAGCGAGTCGTGCAGCCGTGCCCGTGCGGCCGGGTTGGTCCGTTGCTTGTTTCGCGGTTTTCCATGCAATATTTGTCATTTCGGGTTTATTAATGTCATAGTTAGTATGAGTTACATATGAGTACACTTTTGAATAAAATCATATTAGTAGTAAAAATTATGTTAAAGGTGAAAATTATGTTTGTATTGGTAGTTGCACATGTTAGTATAGGTTATAAAATGAATTTTATAGTGATAATTGTAATGTTTTGTTGATTGTGCCGAAAACTGAGCCTTAGTCCCTTTGACTGATTCGATGTCAGTCAATTGAGTGATTGGTCAGCCGCAATTTAACCCGTACTGTCCGCAGATCGGGGTCATGGGTAAAAATTCGGTTGGATGAAATTTTATATGAATTGGATAATCGGCCTTTTTCTTGTTTTAGGCCATTTATCAAGTTTTTAGTTCACATGTATAGTTGGTTGAATTTAATAGCTTCTTATATTGTAGAAACGGCCCTAGATTCCCTGAAGCCTTTAATAATGTTAATATTGCTAGAATTGGTATTGAATACTTCTTGCAGGTTGTTGTGTTTGTCATAGATAGGTCTTTATAGTCTTTGACGAGTATATGTTCACTGCTTAATAGCCTTTGTGTTCCTGACTTGGTGGGTTTATATCCAAGTTGGGGCATGACCTCGTTACTTATTTTGATAGTAAGTGGTCAGCTTAAGTACTAGCCAACCCTTTGGTGGACTCCTTAGGGTACTCACTTTGTTTTAGAAAAATTGTGGGTCTTGGGTGCGGTGGTGTGTATCCGCATGTCTAGGTCTCCAAGTGATTTTTAGGCTAGGGTTGTGTTGTGTCTTGGCCATGTTTTATTAATATTAACCGCCGAGCCAAGATACCGGTTCGATTACCTTCCCTACCTCGTGGTATAGACTCGAGTTCTGAGTGACTATTGACGGGACTAAGAACTTATGCCTGTCTTTGATATATTGCCCTTTCTTGTATGGTGATTTTATGAATTGTAATAGGTGAGATGTAAGCCGGTTACAATTGATAAAGTTTGGATTACTATTTGTTATATGTTTCACATGATAGTTTAAATTGGTCAGTTTAGAGTTCACATGTTAGAATACTTGATAAGTAAATGGTTTATCAAATTGTTTACATGTTACACTACACGTTACATTAAATATGACGTTTCGTGGCTGGGAGGACTCGAAGTTACTCCCCACTGAATTGTGGCTTTCGTGTTTGTATAAAATGCGATTGACAGGTTGATGATGCTTAGTTGGGGTTCACGGACGAGCTAGTGAGCAAGAGAACCTTGGACTTAGTTTGGTTTTTATTTTGTAGAAACCTTTAACTTTTGGTTTTGTATATATTTTAAAGGGACATATGTCTCCCTCTTCTATTTTGGTTTGTATCATTATATCCCCGTGTCTTTAGCGTGGTTATGTAAATAAGTTTATTAGCTTTTGCAGTTTTTTTGGCACTCTTAAGTTGGAGATGTTTGTGAATGGTTTAGGAAAATTTTAAAAATTACAGGTTTTGTCTAGTTGAACCAATTACAAACATATCCTGTCAGTTTTTCCGTAGATTTTACGTGTTTATTTAAGGCTAAATTTGAGGGTGTCACATTCTTACTTCAGTGGTGCGGTTCGAAGGCTGCAGTGTTAACCTTGGGGAACTACCGACAAGAGACGATATCCACCACGGTCGTGCCGTAATAGTTTTCAAGTCAGTGGTTTTTTTACCACGGCACTGCATATCTCTTACGATAAGTCTTTTTCTGTTTTCATCTTTCCCTAATTTTTTGCTGCCGGGTTTCATTGTTACGAATTTACATTCCAACAGCAAAGCAGACAACTTGGTTCGAGCTCGAAAAATGTTGGAGGATGCTTCCCATATGGGTGCTAAGCTTGCTGTTTTGCCTGTAATGCTTTCTCCTGCCTTTTTCTTCAATTTTTTGTGTTGCTAAACTGAATTCTTTTTCATCTACTTTTCTCTGTTTCATTGTCGAAACTATAATTATTGTTTGTTTAATTCTATAATTTGCGTAGTCGAAATTAGTTAAACACAGATGTCAGATGATCAGATCAAATTAAATCTGGTTTTCCTTTGCTGATAAAGTCAAACGGTGATACTCACGATTTGGGTTCAATTTCCGTCAGCATCAGTTCAAATTTCTTTTAGTAGCTCTCTTACACCAAAATAATTAAAGTTGTTCCAAGGATGTGCAATTGGCATTTTAAATGTAATTATGAAGACAAATTTAGTTGTCTCGAGAGAGGGTCTGACCCGCTAATCATTTAAGACCATATATATAAATATATATTTCAGTTAAGTATTCACACACGAGATTACGTATTCAAATCTTGGCCCCCGTATTTTTGCTTTCACGATTTGCCACTGAATAGAAAGCTTCATTTGTACACAGGAAATGTGGGTTTGCCCTTACTCACAGGAATACTCCACTAAATGTGCCGAGGAACTAGACGGAAAGAATCAGTCACATTCACCAGCTTATTCTATGCTATCTAATGTTGCTTTTACTCAGGGGATCACAATCGTAGGAGGGTCGATTCCTGAGCTGCGAAATGGTCGATTATACAACACCTGCTGTATTTTTGGTCGTGATGGACAGCTGAAAGCTAAGCATCGCAAAGTAAGCTTCACCAGTTACAACTTTCAATCATTTGTTCCTTGGCTGTGTACTCGTATTTGGCGCAGTAACAGTTAACCGTGAGTTCCTATGGTGGTTATTTTTCTGTGTGTTTTTGTAGTTACATCTGTTTGACTATGATGCTGGAGAAGCTTCATTTAGGGAATCGGACTCTTTCGCTGCTGGTGATAGCCCTACAGTTGTTGATACAGGTATTAATTCATGATGAGGCAATTTGGCAATTTGCAGTATTCCTAGTTTAACCTGTATGGTCTGAACTACTAGCAGGCGTGGGACGTATTGGCGTGGGTATTTGTCATGATATACGATTCCCCGACTTAGCCATGTTATACGAAATAAAAGTTCCAGGTTTTTCTACATCTCTTTTAATGTGAGGCAATTCTTGAATGCAATGATGAAGTTACTTATGCAATGACAGGCGTCGACTTGATAATCTACCCTAGTGCATTCAATGTGAACACAGGAAGGATGCTTTGGGAACTGGAGGCCAAAGCCAGGCAAGTCCCAACTTTGTATACTTCGAGGAGGTTGCCCGAATTGGCTTATCAATTAATTGAATTATACATTTGTTACCTTTCAGGGCGGTTGATAACCAGGTGACATTTGAAACTCATTGAACCTCGTTCTTTATGGACAGACTATACCAGTAATGATGTGGTCAATGTTAGGTTGTTCATGTAGGTCTTTGTTGCGGTTTGTTCACCATCGAGAGATTCCGAAGCTTCTTACACAATATGGGGTCACTCCATGGTGGTTGGTCCGGTAACTTCTTCATCGTACTCTATTCTTAATGAACGTAAAAGTAGTCTAGTTTGCTATATCCTGGATTTGAATGATACAGAACGGAGAAGTAAAAGCAAGCGCCGGACACAAAGAAAAACTCGTGATAGCCGAGATTGATTATTGTGAAAATCAGCTTCAGAGGTGATTCTATCAAGCTATACACACATGAAAATATTTGTATATAAACCTACAAATGTTCGGAACTAATAATTTGCTGGTATTAAATTGTAGGGAACGTTTCCCTCTTCATGGGGCAGGGCAAGACAAGATATACCAATTTCTCAGCAAATAACCGAGATAAGCCGGTTGAATCACAGTGAGACAAATCTCACGTCACATACACCACTCAGAGTTGTGGTACCGTTGGCTTTCGCAGTTTCACGATAACGGTATCTCGGAGTCATAATCGATGCGGTCGTTGCAGATATATTGACTATTTTTCTAAGTGACTTTTATAGCTGTTATAGTTGTCTAATGTAGCTTTCGTATAATGTTAACGAGTATCGAGATTCCAAGGTCCCGGAACAAAGTTCATTGGAAATCACACAAAAGGTTTTTCGGTTCAGATAAAGCGATCACATAAAAGTTGAGGTGCAAAGGAGGACATTTGGGGTGCTGGTATGCGATAAACCAACATTCGTCAAACCTCGGATAATCGTGAAAAATGAATTAATACTCGTTATTTGTGCCTATAATCAAACAGGTTAACTCCTGCAATGACCTCGGACACGTGGTTAAAAAACGAGGAGAAAAAGAAACGTGATCCGGTACGACCTCCCGAACGGCTCAAAATGAAGTGTAATACACGGTTTTCAAGATTCTAGGGCCCTAGAACAAAATTCTCTGGAAATCAAACAAAAAGTTTCTCGGATCATATAAAGCGGCCACACAAAATTTGAGACGCAACGGAGGACATTTAGGTATGCCAGTATGCGATTCACCGGCATTCGTTGATCCTAGGAAATCGTGAAAAATGAATTGTTACTTGTTATTTGGAGCTGAAATCGTATAGGTTTACTCCTGCAATGACCTCAGACACGTGGTTGAAAAACCGGGAGGAAAAGAAACGTGGTCCGGTACGACCTCCCGAATGGCTCAAAACGAAGTGTAATACACAGTTCTCGAAATTCCAGGTCTCTGAACAAAATTCTCTGAAAATCACACAAAAGGTTTCTCGGGTAAAATAAAGCGGCCACACAAAATTTGAGGAGCAACAGAGGAGATTTGGGGGGTACCGGTATGCGATAAACCAGCATTCGTCGAACCTCGGATAATCGTGAAAAATGAATTAAGACTCGTTATTTGGGGCGGAAATTGAATAGGTTTACTCCTACAATGACCTCGGACACGTGGTTAAAAAACGGAGAGAAAAAGAAACGTGGTCCGGTACGACCTCCCGAACGGATCAAAATGAAGTGTATAAATACACGGTTTTTTAGATTTCAGGGTCTCCGAAAAAAATTCTCTGGAAATCACATAAAAGTTTTCTCGGGTCACATAAAGCAACCCACAAAATTTTTGAGGAACAACGGAGGACATTTGGGTAGGGGTGTTCATTGGCCCGGGACCGGACCGGACTTAACCAAACTCTCTCGATCGAAGACCAAATAAGTCTTAAGAGGTGGACCGAGGACTGGACCATATTAATATTGGTCCGGTCCGGTCTGGACCTTAAAAACGCGTGGACCAGTCCGGACCAGACCAAAATGGACCAAATATTATTGTCATTGACATGTTTTAGCATATAAAAACTACATAATTACACATCTTATAGTACATGTAAGAGAAGTAGAAACTAAAATCAATAATATAACAATTTTAAAACTTCTTTTCTTACATAACTTCGATCCATGGTCCGGTCCGCGGTCTATTCGGTTTGGTCCAGCATCGGACCGAAGACCAAAGTCGAGTAAATAGGTGGACCGTGGACCGGACCAAACAAAATTCGGTCCGGTTTTGTCCGGTCTGGTCTGATATTTGGTCCGGACCACTGAGTGAACAACCCTACATTTGGGGGTGTCACTATGCAATTAACCAGCATTCAGCGAACCTCGGAAATCATGAAAAATGAATTATTAATCGTTATTTGGGGCTGGAATCGAATAGGTTTACTCTTACAATGACCTCGGACACGTGGTTGAAAAACCGAGGGGAAAAGAAACATGGTGTGGTACGACCTTCCGAACGGCTCAAAATAAAGTATATAATACACGGTTTTCGAGATTTCAGAGTCCCAGAACAAAATTATCTAAAAATCACACAAAAGGTTTCTCAGGTCAAATAAAGCGGCCACAAAAATTTGAGGAGCAACAGAAGACATTTGGTGGTACCGGTATGCTATAAACCAGCAGTCGTCGAACCTCGGATAATGGTGAAAAATGAATTAAGACTCGTTATTTGGGGAGGAAATGGAATAGTTTTACTCCTGCAATGACCTCGGACACGTGGTTGAAAAACGAGGAGAAAAAGAAACGTGGTCCGGTACGACCTCCCGAACGGCTCAAAATGAAATGTATAATACATGGTTTTCAAGATTGCAGGGTCCCGGAACAAAATTCTCTTGAAATCAAACAAAAGGTTTCTCGGTTCATATAAACCGGCCACACAATATTTGAGGCGCAGCGGAGGACATTTGGGGATGTCAGTATGCGATTAACCAGCATTCGTCGATCGTCGATAATCGTGAAAAATTAATTATTACTTGTTATTTGGAGCTCAAATCGAATAGGTTTACTTCTGCAATGACCTCAGACACATGGTTGAAAAACCGGGAAGAAAAGAAACGTGGTGTGGTACGACCTCCCGAACGGGTCAAAACGAAGTGTAATACTCACTTTTCGAGATTCCAGGGCCCCTGAAAAAAATTCTATGAAAACCACACAATAGGTTTCTCGGATCAAATAAAGCGGCTACATAAAATTTGAGGAGCAACGGACGACATTTAGGGGTATCGGTATGCGATAAACGAGTATTCGTCGAAACTCAGATAATCGTGAAAAATGAATTAAGACTCGTTATTTGGGGCGGAAATTGAATATTTTTACTCCTACAATGACCTCGGACACGTGGCTGAAAAACAGGGAGAAAAAAAACGTGGTTCGGTACGACCTCCCGAACGGCTCAAAATGAAGTGGTCAAGATATTATAGTTATCCTTGGGTTGGACGAATTATCTGAAGAAGACCGGTTAACCGTAGCAAGAGCGTGAACAATTGAGTGTTTCTAATCACAACCGTTTTTCGTAGCAGAAGTATTTACAGGATCCCCAGGAAAATATGTTTGTCTAGCAAAAACAATTAGATCATTCCAATGGATCCTTTCCGGCGAATCGGATGGTCTTCCTGTGCAAGCCTTTTATTTGGTAGGTAACATCGCTGAAGCTACTGCGAAAGCTAATAAAGCGGCCACGCAAAATTTGAGGCGCAGCGAAGGACATTGGGGATGCCACTATGCGATTAACCAATATTCCTCGTTCCTCGAAAATCGTGAAAAATGAATTATTACTCGTTATTTGGGGATGGAATCGAGTTGGTTTACTCCTGCAATGACTTCGGACACGTGGTTAAAAAAACCCGGGGGATGGGGGGAAGAAACGTTGTGCGGTACGACCTCCCGAACGGCTCAAAACACGGTTTTTGAGATACCAGAGTCCAGGAATTTTTTTTTCTGAAAATCACACAAAAGGTTTCTCTGGTTAAATAAAGCGGCCACGCAATATTTGAGGAGCAACAAAGGAAATTTGGGGGTACCGGTATGCGATAAACCAGCATTCGCCGAGTCTCGGATAATCGTGAAAAATGAATTAAGACTCGTTATTTGGGGCGGAAATTGAATAGTTCTACTCCTGCAATGACCTCAGACACGTGGTCGAAAGACGGGGAGGAAAAGAAACGTGGTGCAGTACGACTTCCCGAACGGCTCAAAACGAAGTGTAATACACAGTTTTCGAGATTCCAGGATCCCGGAACAAAATTCTATGAAAATCACACAAAAGATTTCGGTGGTCAAATAAAGCGGCCACACAAAATTTGAGGAGCAACATAGGACATTTAGGGGTACCGTTATGCGATAAACCAGCATTCATCGAACCTCGGATAATCGCGAAAAATTATTTATTACTCGTTATTTGGAAACGTGGTCCGGTACGACCTCCTGAACGGCTCAAAATGAAGTGTATAATACGCGGTTTTTGAGATTTGAGGGTCTCTGAAAAAATTTCTCTGGAAATCACACAAAAGTTTTTTCGGGTCACATAAAGCGGCCACACAAAATTTGAGGCGCAACGGAGGACATTTAGAGGTGCCAGTATGCGATTAATCAGCATTCGTCGAACCTTGAAAATCGTGAAAAATGAGTTATTACTCGTTATTTGGGGCTGGAATCGAATATGTATACTCCTACAATGACCTCGGACACGTGGTTGAAAAACAGGGGGAAAAGAAACGTGGTGCGGTACGACCTCCCGAACGGCTCAAAACGAAGTGTCGAGACTCGAGGGTCCCAGAACAAAATTATCTGAAAATGACATAAAAGGATTCTCAGGTCAAATAAAGCGGCCACGCAAAATTCGTGGAGCAACGGAGGACATTTGAGGGTACCAGTATGCGATAAACAAGCATCCGTCGAAACTCGGATAATCGAGAAAAATGAATTAAGCCTCGTTATTTGGAGCGGAAATTGAATAGTTTCACTCCTTCAATGAACTCGGACACGTGGTTGAAAAACGGGGAGAAAATGAAACGTGGTCCGGTACTACCTCCCGAACGGCTCAAAATTAAGTGGATAATAGACGGTTTCGAGATTTCAGGGTCCCAGAACAAAATTCTCTTGAAATCAAAAAAAGGTTTTTCGGATCGGGTCATATAAAGCGGCCACAAAAAATTTGAGGCGCAACGGAGGATATTTTGGGATGCCAGTATGCGATTAACAAGCATTCGTCGAACCTCGAAAATCATGAAAAATGAATTAAGACTCGTTATTTGGGGCGAAAATTGAATAGGGTTTACTTCTGCAATGACCTCAGACACGTGGTTGAAATACGGGGAGGAAAAGAAACGTGGTGCGGTATATCCTCTCGAACGGCTCAAAATGAAGTGTAATACACATTTTTGGAAATTATAGAATCCTGAAACAAAATTCTCTGAAAATCACACAAACGGTTTCTCGGGTCAAATAAAGCGGCCACACAAAATTTAAGGAGCAACGGAGGACATTTGGGGTACCGGTATGCGATAAACTAGCATTCGTCGAACCTCGAATAATCGTGAAAAATGAATTATTACATGTTTTTTGGAGCTGAAATCGAATATGTTTACTACCGCAATGGCCTGAGACACGCGGTTAAAAAACCGGGAGGAAAAGAAATGTGGTGCGGTACGACCTCCCGAACGGTCAAAACGAAGTGTATACTACACGGTTTTCGAGATTCCAGGGTGTAGATACTCGTATATGTCGATATTGGAATTTATAGAGAACCCGCCAGCCACCCTATGATGATAGGACACATGTATTCTAAAATGACATACTCGTGATACGGATATGTCTCATGGATGTCAAGCAAGTTTACGTCGTCGGTTTCAGTTAATTTTAATGGTTATTTAAATTGACATTTTGAATGTTTTGAAATAAATGGTTTTTGTTTCTTTACATTTTGGTTTTGAAAATTTATAAACTAAAAGTTTTTATTTCATTTATTTAATATTTTGATGATTTTTTAAACGATTTGAATTTAATTCGAATTACGAGCTTTTATTTACGATTTATCGTTATAAATTGTTTTTAAAAGTTTTATTTTTGGATTTTGATTTTTGGTTTAAAAAATCAAAGTATGAGTTTTTGTGACGGTTTTTATTCATCGTTTTATTTAATTCGAAGTTTCGAGTTTTTAAAGCGGTTTTTTAACCCGTTTTTAATGCGCTTTGTGAAGCGATTTTTGATGCGTTTTGAGCCGAGTTTTGGCACGAATTTCAAGGCAACTTTTAGCCCATATCCATCCCCTCATAATCCCGTGTTCGAACCCTTGCTAGCCCAGCCAAATCCCTTCCCTTTTCCTCTCCAAACCCATGACACAAACAGCCGACCTTAACCCGACACCCCAATTTTAAGCAGCCCAAACACCTCCCAAATTCGCTCCTATTCAACTCAAACCCGTGTACTCACCTAGCCCATATATCAAGCTCTGACCCACACCCAACCCACGCTCAAACCTGACCCAAACCATGCCACAATCAAACCCGCAACAAGCAACCCGTACCCCTACCCGTGCTATGTTTTTGTGGCTCTTCGGAGCTCTTTCTTGAGCTCAAGGCTTTTCCCTTGCCTTGCACATTAGGAAATATATCTTCCCTATATTTATAACTTCCATAGCCAGCCAAGAATATCGAGAAAATATAGAGAAACGAGTAAGAAATAGGCTTGAGAAGATAATTACCAAAAACCGTTTCAATTGAACCTTTCACAAACGAACCACCATGTTCATTTCAAGTCCACCCATGTTACATTGAGGTCCATTTAGGTTGAAGACCCAGGTCCAATATCAATTGAATCCTTCACAAATGAACCACAATGTTCATTTTCATGTCCAATCTGGTCCAGTCCATTTGCATCCCGATTCGATAATTAGAGTGAAACCTCTATCGATTTACAAATAGCGTCGACACTCTGTCGATTTCTGAACCCGAGTCACATAGTTTTCTCCTGAAGTCAAAACCGAGTTGCAAAAGTGGCCAACTTTTTCAAACCGAGCGTCTGAGTCAACTCTTGAAAAGAGAAAAGTTAAAAACCGAGGTTGACAATTATGAGTCGGAATTTGCGTTCGAGTCTAAGATATGTTTTTTTATCAATTATTTCAAACTCCGTTTCAAGATCAATGAAATTATCCCGATTTCAATCCCGTTTCCATCATCAAATCAATGAAAATGCATAACGCACTCGAAGGGTGCCCCTTGGATAGAAATATATATCCCTTTTTAGATAGTGAAGTACTTTAGGATCTCGTGTCAGTTTCCTTTACCTACTCCATGTCTGGCAGTAGAAAACCTCCATCAAAACCTCTGCTCGAGACAAGCCCAGTAGATGATCCTATGACAAACCTATACTAGCTCTTTGTTCCCGTGTTAATGAAGGAAGGCAAACCTTTTCCCCACAAGAACATCCCCTCTTGAAAAGAGAAAAGACTGATCTGTTCTAACAAGGAATGTCCGGGTTCCCATACCGTTTATGAAGATTTGGATTCCTATATCTGGTTCCCATGTCATTTATGATGTTTCGGACTCCCAGGTCCGGGTTTTCATACCATTATGAAGTTTTGGATTCCCATATTCGTGTTCCCATATCATTTTGATGTTCTTATACTCGAGGATTCTCATATCCTGGTTCTCACACTATTTTTGAAGTTTTGGATTGATATAGTTGGGCTCTCACGCCATGCTGAGGTTTTGGATTCTCATATCTAAAGTTTCCGTAAAACCTTGAAGTTCTTATACTCGGGATTCTCACACCCCGGCTCTCATACCCGTTGGAAGTTCTCATTTGGGGATCTTATGCCCGTCTAGCTCTTATGCCAGAAATCATTTGGGTCCTTCAATGCAAAGGTCGAGGCGTCCAGAACCGTGGTTCAGGTATGATCTCTTCTTATGGTTGGCGAGCTTATGTACGCAAATATAATGGACTATAAACGACCCGCAGAATCCTCAGGTCAGTAGACTTGGGGTATACTTTGACTTTCGCCCTGTCCGAGCCTCAGTCAAAGTGGGGGATCTGTAGATACTCGTATCTGTCGATATTGGAATTTATAGAGAACCCGCCAGCCACCCGTTGACGATAGGACACATGTATTCTCAAATGACGTACTCGTGATACGGATATGTCACATAGATGTCAAGCAAGTTTACGTCGACGGTTTCTGTTAATTTAAACGATTATTTAAATTGACATTTTCAATGTTTTGAAATAAATGGTTTTGTTTCTTTACATTTTGGTTTTGAAAATTTATGAAATAAGTTTTTATTTCATTTATTTAATATTTTGATGATTTTTGAAATAAATGTAATTTATTTTATTCGATTTGAATTTAATTCGAATTGCGAGCTTTTATTTACGATTTATCGTTATAAATTGTTTTTAAAAGTTTTATTTTTGGATTTTGATTTTTGGTGTAAAAAATCAAAGTATGAGTTTTTGTGACGGTTTTTATTTATCATTTTATTTAATTCGAAGTTTCGAGTTTTTAAAGCGGTTTTTAACCCGTTTTTAATGCGCTTTGTGAAGCGATTTTTGACACGATTTGAGCCGAGGTTTGGCACGAATTTCAAGGCAACTTTTAGCCCATATAAATCCCCTCATAGTCCCGTGTTCGAACTCTTGCTAGCCCAGCCAAAACCCTTCCCTTTTCCTCTCCAAACCCACGACACAAACAGCCGACCTTAACCCGACACCCCTGTTTTGAGCAGCCCAAACACCTCCCAAATTCGCTCCTATTCAACTCAAACCTGTGTGCTCACCTAGCCCATATGCCAAGAGGATCAAGAAAATATAGAGAAACAAGTAAGAAATAAGCTTAAGAAGATTATTACCAAAAATCGTTTCATACACCTTTCCTATTCGAAACCTTCGAAAACCTAGCTTCATATACCTATATAAGCTCCCATTGCCTTCCCCCATTATAGAATAAGGAAACCTATCAGTGAACTTGCCTCACGCACTCAGAAATCGAGTTAATCTTCATCTTCAACCTCCCGCACTCCCGTACCCAGAAAAAACACAGCACACACGGCTACCCTTCGAAATCACCTCGAAACCCCATCAAATATCCATTACAATTCACCAAATTTTTCATACACAATCTAGGTAGTGGGCTTGATTGATTTGTGCCTTAAAAAAATGCCCTTGGTAACGTTTTGAGCATTAAATTGCTCGATACTTTACCTTGCGCAGTTTTCAGAAGTTTCTGACCAGCTCTCTTTTGCTTCGTTTTTAATCGTTTTAAAAGCCTTTTTGATCTGGTTTCTTGCCAAAGCTGAAAAATTTTCATTCAGGGATTCCAAAACATCTTTCGATTTGAAAAGTCGTTGAGTATTGAAGTCGTGGTGATCGTTTGAAGTTCGCTGCGCAAAATTGGTTTTACATGTGAAACGTGTATGTTTGGTTCAAAGTTCGATTTCGATTATTGATTTGAAAACCGTCGACAGACGTACCAAGAAGCTTGCATCCGAGATACATGTAAACCGAGGGTGCCAAATACTCTCTTTATCCTTTTTAGTTATTATTTTTGTCGCTTTTAATTTAATTGTCGTATTAATTATGCAATTGTTACGGTAATTATTATACTATTAGTGATGAATGAAGGAGGACGGGTTTGTATGATGATGAATGCCGATGGATGGCCTCTTAATTGTGTGGATTAATTTTTGTTAGGAATTAGACGTTTTATGTTGTCACATGAATTGTTTTCGCATGCTTATCGTTAATTATGTTAGATTTATTCTCGTATGTTTAGATCTATGTTTAATTTAATGTTCATGTTTTAAATCTGAAATTATAAAATGCTTTTTATGTTTAATTAGTATGTATATAATTAAAGTTTGCATCTTTGTTTTGTTTTGTTAATTTATGATTAATTGAATTAAATAATGAAATTGTTTAATTTTAATTCACATGTTAGCTTGATTTATGAGATGAATGCATGAACATGGGATTTGTTTGTTTAAATTATATTATGCATGTTTGTATGATTTAATTTGGTTGCTTATTTACATGTTAGTTTAATTAATTAAGTTTAATTAATTAGAATTGCATGAAACCGCATGAATTAGAATCGTTTGTGTCGATTGTTTTGTCTCACATGTATGCCGTGTGTTTGTCTCATATGGCTCGGTTTTCTAGGCTAAGAATTAGTCTAATTTATGTATGTTTGGCATGATTCACATGATTAGAGAAGCATGTTTAGATTTAATTATTTTAATTGCGATTTAATTGAAACCGTTAGCATGTTTGTTCGATTATCGTCATGTTTGTTTGCTTTGTCGATTGGTGTCGTGTGTGGTGCCTTGTGGCACGTATCCCTAGGCTGTTTTAGGTCTATGTTTAGTCCTATTTCTTGCCTTTATTGTATGCCAATCGTTTGTGAAACAATTGTTTGATTTGGATGCATTTTTGCTTCTTTTCATTTGCATATGATTATGTTATCACATGTCACTTGTTTGCAACCCGACTTGACTTAGAATAGGTCATGTATGCACCCTTGGTGGCCAAGGTTGGCCGTGTATGGCATTCGGTCTAGAGGCCTTTGTTTCGTTGCTTAGGTGTTTGTTACAGCGCCGCTTGAGTAAGAAGTTTCTTTCTCTCCTCTTTGTTTGTTTATTTATGCTAGAATAGCTTAATGAACTCACATGTTTAAGTCACTTGACGAAGTTATGTGCATTTAAACAACTAGAATTGATTGTCATATGTAAGGGCTAAATATGATTTGGATGCATTCGACAAATACTAGTTCGATTAAAATTGTCCATTGTTTGACATAGTAGAGGCCGTTGTTTCCAACGGACGGGGTTGGGTGTTTGAATGAGCTTCCCAACACGTACTTTCACATAAACCCATTTTCGCTAAAACGGTTTCCAAATTTCCTTAAATTTGGTGGCGACTCCGTGTGTTTCAAAAGCCCCCGTGGATTATCAAATTCCCACATCCAGACAGGGTCCCGGAAAAAAATTCTCTGAAATCACACAAAAGTTTTTTCGGGTCACATAAAGCGGCCACACAGAATTTGAGGAGCAACGGAGGACATTTGGGGGTTCCAATATGCGATTAACCAGCATTCGTCGAACCTTGGTAATCGTGAAAAATGAATTATTACTCATTTTTTGGGGATGGAATCGAAAAGCTTTACTCCTACAATGACCTCGGACATGTGGTTGAAAAATCGGGGGGAAAGAAACGTGGTGCGGTACGACCTTCCGAACAGCTCAAAACGAAGTATATACTACACGGTTTTCAAGATTCCAGGGTCCCGGAACAAAATTCTCTGAAAATCACACAAAAGCTTTCTCGGGTCAAATAAAGTGGCCACACAAAATTTGAGGAGCAACGAATGACATTTGGGGGTACTGGTATGCAATAAACTAGCTTTCGTCGAAACTCGGATAATCGTGAAAAATGAATTAAGCCTCGTTATTTGGGGCAGAAATTGAATAGTTTTACTCCTTCAATGACCTCGGATAGGTGGTTAAAAACCGGGGAGAAAAAGAAAAGTGGTCCGGTACGACCTCCCGAACGGCTCAATATGAAGTGTATAATAGACGGTTTTCGAGATTCCAGGGTCCCTGAAATATATTCTCTTGAAATCAAACAAAAGGTTTTTCGGGTCGGGTCATATAAAGCGGCCACACAAAATTTGAGGCGCAACAGAGGACATTTAGGGATGCCAGTATGCGATTAACATGCATTAGTCGAACCTCGAAAATCGTAAAAAATGAATTATTACTTGTTATTTAGAGCTAAATCGAATAAGTTTACTCGTGCAATGACCTCAGACACGTGGTTGAAAAATCGAAGAAAAACAAAACGTGGTGCGGTACGACCTCCCGAACGGCTCAAAACGAAAAGTATAATTCACGGTTTTCGAGATTCCAGGGTTCTCGAACAAAATTCTCTGAAAATCACACAAAAAGTTTCTCGGGTCAAATAAAGCGGCCACGCAAAATTTGAGGAGCAACGAAGGACATTGGGAGTACTGGTATTCGATAAACCAGCATTTGTCGAAACTCAGATAATCGTGAAAATGAATTAAGACTCGTTATTTGGGGCGGAAATTGACAGGTTTTACTCCTACAATAACCTCGGACACGTGGTTGAAAAACGGGGAGAAAAAGAAACGTAGTCTGTTACGACCTCCCGAACGGCTCAAAATGAAGTGTAATACATGGTTTTCAAGATTTCAGGTATCGGAAAAGAATTCTCTGGAAATCACACAAAAGTTTTCTCGGGTCACAAAAAGCGGCCACCCAAAATTTAAGGAGCAACGGAGGACATTTGAAGGTGCTAGTATGCGATTAACCAGCATTCGTCGAACCTTGGAAATCGTGAAAAATGATTTATTACTCGTTATTTGGACCGAAATCGAATAGGTTTACACCTACAATGACCTCGGACACGTGGTTGAAAAACCGAAGAAAAAGAAACATGGTGCAGTACGACCTCCTGAATGGCTCAATACGAATAGTATAATACACGGTTATCGAGATTTCAGATTCCCGGAACTAAATTCTCTGAAAATCACACAAGAGGTTTCTCGGGTCAAATTAAGCAGCTACACAAACTTTGAGGTGCAACGGAGGACATTTGGGGGTACCGGTATGCGATAAACCAGCATTCGTCGAAACTTGGATAATCGTGAAAAATGAATTAAGCCTCGTTATTTGGGGCAGTAATTGAATAGTTTTACTCCTTCAATGACCTCGGTCACGTGGTTGGAAAACGGGGAGAAAAAGAAACGTGGTTCGGTACGACCTCCCGAACGGCTTAAAATGAAGTGTATAATAGACGGTTTTCGAGATTCCAGGGTCCCGTAACAAAATTCTCTTGAAATCAAACAAAGGGTTTTTCGGGTCGGGTCATAGAAAGTGACTACACAAAATTTTAGGTGCAACAGAGGATATTTGGGGGATGCCAGTATGCGATTAACATGCATTCGTCGAACCTCGAAAATCGTTAAAAATAAAATGTTTCTTAATCGAATAGGATTCCTCTTGCAATGACCTCAGACACGTGGTTGAAAAACCGAGAGAAAAAAGAAACGTGGTGCGGTACGACCTCCTGAACGAGTCTAAACAAAGTGTAATACACATTTTTTCGAGAAACCAGGGTCCTGGAACAAAATTCTCTGAAAATCACACAAAACGTTTCTTGGGTCAAATAAAGCGGCCACACAAAATTTGAGGAGCAGCGGAGGATATTTGTGAAACTCGTATAATCGTTAAAAATGAATTAAGATTCGTTATTTGGGGCGGAAATTGAATAGTTTTACTCCTGCAATGACCTCGGACACGTGGTTAAAAAACTGGGAGAACAGAAACTTGGTCTGGTACGACCCCTCGAGCGGCTCAAAATGTAGTGTAATATACGGTTTTCGAGATTTCAGGGTCCTGGAAAAAAATTCTCTAGAAGTCACACAAAAGTTTTCTCGGGTCACATAAATCGGCCACACAAAATTTGAGGAGAAACAGAGGACATTTGGGGATGCCAGTATGCGATTAACCACCATTCGTCGAACCTTGGAAATCGTGTAAAATGAATTATTACTCATTATTTGGACTGGAATCGAATAGGTTTACTCCTACAATCACCACGGACACGTGGTTGAAAAACTGAAGGAAATGAAACGTGGTGTGGTACGACCTCTCGAACGGCTCAGACTGAAGAGTATAATACACGGTTTTCGAGATTCCAGGGTCCCGGAACGAAATTCTCTGAAATACACACAAGAGGTTTCTCGGGTCAAATAAAGCGGCCACACAAAATTTGAGGAGCAACGGACGACATTTGGGGGTACCGGTATGCGATAAACCAGCATTCGTCGAAACTTGGATAATCGTAAAAAATGAATTAAGCCTCGTTATTTGGGGCGGAAATTGAATAGTTTTACTCCTTCAATGACCTCAGACACGTGGTTGAAAAACGGGGAGAAAACGAAACGTGGTCCGGTACGACCTCCTGAACGGCTCAAAATGAAGTGTATAATAGACGGTTTTCGAGATTCCAGGGTTCTGGGACAAAATTCTCTTGAAATCAAACAAAAAAAATTTCAGGTCGGGTCATAGAAAGCGGCCACACAAAATTTGAGGCGCAACGGAGGACATTTGGGGATGCCCGTATGTGATTAACATGCATTCGTCGAACCTCGGATATCGTGAAAAATGAATTATTACTTGTTATTTGGAGCTCAAATCGAATAGGTTTACTTCTGCAATGACCTCAGACACGTGGTTGAAAAACCGGGAGAAAAAGAAAAGTGGTGCGGTGCGACCTCCTGAACGGGTCAAAACATATTGTAATACACATTTTTCGAGATTCCAGGATCCCGGAACAAAATTCTCTGAAAATCACACAAAAGGTTTCTTAGGTCAAATAAAGCGGCCACGACATTTGGGGGTACCGGTATGCGATAAACCAGCATTTGTAGAAACTCGGATAATCGTGAAAAATGAACTAAGACTCGTTATTTTGGGCGGAAATTGAATAGTTTTATTCCTGCAATGACCTCGGACACGTGGTTGAAAAACGTAGAGAAAAAGAAACGTGGTCCGATACGACCTCCCGAACGGCTCAAAACGAAGTGTATAATACACGATTTTCCAGATTCCAGGGTCCCGGAACAAAATTCTCTGAAAATTACACAAAAGGTTTCTCGGGTCAAATAAAGCGGCCACACAAAATGTTAGGGGTAACGAAGGACATTTAGGGGTACCGGTATGCGATAAACCAGCATTCGTCGAACCTTTGATAATCGTGAAAAATAAATTAAGACTCGTTATTTAGGGCGGAAATTGAATAGTTTTACTCCTGCAATAACCTCGGGTACGTGGTTGAAAAATGGGGATAAAGAGAAATGTGGTCCGGTACAACCTCCCGAACGGCTCAAAATGAATTGTATCACACGGTTGTCGAGGTTTCAGGGTCCCGGAACTAAATTCTCTAAAAATAACACAAAAGGTTTTTCGGGTCAAATAAAGTGGCCACACAAAATTTGACAAACAAAATATGCGATAAACCAGCATTCGTCGAACCTTTGATAATCGTGAAAAACTTAAGACTCGTTATTTGAGGCGGAAATTGAATAGTTTTACTCCTGCAATGACGTCGGACACGTGGTTGATTAACGGGGGGAGGGGAAGAAATGTGGTCCGGTAAGACCTCCCGAACGGCTCAAAACGAAGTGTATAATACATGGTTTTCGAGATTTCGGGGTCCCGGAACAAAATTCTCTTAAAATAACACAAAAAGTTTCTCGGGTCAAATAAAGCGGCCACACAAAATTTGAGGACCAACGATGGACATTTAGGGGTACCGAAATGCGATAAACCAGCATTCGTTGAACCTTGGATAATCGTGAAAAATGAATTAAGACTCGTTATTTGAGTCGGAAATTAAATAGTTTTACTCCTGCAATGACCTCGGACACGTGGTTGAAAAACGGGGAGAAAAAGAAATGTGGTCCGATACGACCTCCCGAACGGCTCAAAATGAATTGTATCACACGGTTTTGAGATTTCCGAATTTCGGAAAACAATTCTCTGGAATTCACACAAAAATTTTCTCAAGTCAAACAAAGCGGCCACACAAAATTTGAGGAGCAACGGAGGAAATTTGGGTGCGCTAGTATGCGATTAACCAGCATTCGTTGAACCTCGGATAATCGTGAAAATTGAATTAAGACTTAATAGTTCGGGCAGAAATAGAATAGTTTTACTTATACAATGACCTCTGACGCGTGCTTGAAAATTGGGGAAGAAGAAACATGGTGCGGTTCAAAACGATGGACATTTAGGGGTACCGTTATGCCATAAACCAGCATTCGTCGAACCTTTGATAATCGTGAAAAATGAATTAAGACTCGTTATTTGAGACGGAAATTGAATAGTTTTACTCTTGCAATGACCTCGGACACGTGGTTGAAAAACGGGGAGAAAAAGAAACGTGGTTCGGTACGACCTCCCAAACGGCTTAAACGAAGTGTATAATACACGGTTTTCGAGATTCCATGGTCCCAGAAAAAAATCTCCGGAAATCACACAAAAGTTTTGTCAAGTCAAATAAAGCAGCCACACAAAATTTGACGAGTAACGAAGGACATTTAGGGGTACCGGTATGCAATAAACCAACATTCGTCGAACCTTCAATAATCGTGAAAAATGAATAAAGACTCGTTATTTGGGGGCGTAAATTGAATAGTTTTACTCCTGCAATGACCTCAGACACGTGGTTGAAAAATGGGGAGAAAAAGAAACGTGGTCCTTTACGACCTCCAGAACGGCTCAAAATGAATTGTATCACACGGTTTTCAAAATTTCCAGGTCTCGGAAAAAAATTCTCTAGAAATCACACAAAAGTTTTCTCAAGTCAAACAAAGCTGCCACACAATATTTGAGGAGCAACGGAAGACATTTAGTGCGCCAGTATGCGATTAACCAGCATTCGTCGAACCTCGGAAATCGTGAAGAATGAATTATTAGTCGTCATTAGGAGCTGGAATCAAATAGGTTTACTCCTACAATGACCTCGGATACGTGGTTGAAAAATCGAGAAGAAAGAAAACGTGGTGCGGAACGACCTCCCGAACGGCTCAAAGGCAGTGTATTACACGGTTTTCGAGATTCTAGGATCCCGAAACAAAATTCTCTTGAAATCACACAATAGTTTTCCCGTGTTAAATAAAGCGGCCACAAAAAAATGAGGAGCAACGGAGGATACTTGGGGGTACCGGTATGCGGTAAACCAGCAGTCGTCGAACCTCGGATAATCGTGAAAAATGAATTAAGACCCCTTATTTGGGGAGGAAATTGAATCGTTTTTCTCCTGCAATTACCTCGGCTACGTGGTTGAAAAACGGGGAGAAAAAGAAACGTAGTCCGGTACGACCTCCTGAACGGCTCAAAACAAAGTGTATAATACACGGTTTTCGAGATATCAGGATCTCGGGAAAAATTCTCTATAAATAACACAAAAGTTTTCTCAGGTCACAGAAAGAGTCCACACAAAATTTGAGGAGCCACGGAGGATATTTAGGGGTACCGGTATGCGATAAACCAGCATTCATCAAACCTTGGATAATCGTGAAATATAAATTAAGACTCGTTATTTGGGGCGGAAATTGAATAGTTTTACTCCTGCAATGACCTCGGACACGTGGTTGAAAATGGGGAGAAAAAGAAACGTGGTCCGGTACGACCTCCCGAACGGCACAAAATGAAGTGTTTAATAAACTGTTTTCGAGATTTCAGGGTCTCGGAAAAAATTTCTCTGGAAATCAAACAAAAGGTTTCTCAGGTTAAATAAAGCGGCCACAAAAAATTTGAGTAGCAATGGAGGACAATTGGGGGTACCGGTATGCGGTAAACCAGCATTCGTCGAACCTCAGATAATCGTGAAAAATGAATTAAGAATCGTTATTTGGGGCGAAAATTCATTAGTTTTACTCCTGCAATGACCTCGGACATGTGGATGAAAAACGAGTTGAAAAAGAAACGTGGTCCGGTACGACCTTCTGAACGGCTTAAAATGAAGTGTATAATACATGGTTTTTGAGATTATAGGGTCTCGGAACAAAATCGTATGGAAATCAAACAAAAAGTTTCTCGGATCATATAAAGCGGCCACACAAAATTAGAGGAGCAACGGAAGACATTTAGGGGTACCGGTATGCGATTAAGCAGCATTTCTCGAACCTCGGATAATAGTGAAAAATGATTTAGGACTCGTTATTTCTGGCAAAAATCGAATAGGTTTACTCCTGCAATGACCCCGGGGAGAAAAAGAAACGTGGTCCAGTACGACCTCCCGAAAGGCTCAAAAATGAAGGGTATAATACACGGTTTCGAGATTCCATGGTCCCGGAACAAAATTCTCTAAAATCGCACAAAAGGTTTCTCGGGTCACATAAAGGGGCCACACAAAATTTGAGGAGAAACGGAGGACATTTGGGGTAACGGTGCAGCATTCGTCAAATCTCGGATAATTGTGAAAAAATAATTAAGACTGGTTATTTGGTGCGGAAATCGAATAGGTTTACTCCTGCAATGACCTCGGACACGTGGTTGATAAACAGGGAACAAAAGAAACGTGGTGCGGTACGACCTCCCGAACGGCTCAAAACGAAGTGTATAATACAAGGCTTCCGAGATTCCAGGGTCCCGGAAAAAAATTCTCTGAAAATCACACAAAAGGTTTCTCGGGTCAAATAAAGCGGCCACACAAAATTTGAGGACCAGTAAAGGATATTTAGGGGTACCGGTATGGCGGTATGCGATAAACCAACATTCGTCGAACCTTGGATAATCGTGAAAAATGAATTAAGACTCGTTATTTGGGGCGGATATTGAATAGTTTTACTCCTGCAATTACCTCGGACACGTGGTTGAAAAACGGGGAGAAAAAAAAACGTGGTACGGTACGACCTCCTGAACGGCTCAAAATGAAGTGTATAATACACGGTTTTCGAGATTTCGGGGTCTTGGAAAAAATTTCCCATGAAATCAAACAAAAGTTTTCTCGGGTCACATAAAGCGGCCACGCAAAATTTGAGGAGCAAAGGAGGATATTTGGGGGTACCAGTGATACCGTCGTCAGGTGCCAAAAATAAATACTTATTACTACCAACAGAAGTCAGTGGCAAGTAGGGTGGATCTCCACAGGGAAATGGAAAAAATGGCAGCTTAACTAAGTCCGTCAAGGCAACCAGTTCTTGGGGGATTTTAATTGTTTGTTCTAAACTAACAAGGTCAAAAGAGAGAAAGAGAATATGAAAGTTGTAAATAAACAAGCAGGAGAAAGGCAGCTAAGATAGTCGGTTCGCCATGACTCTCAAGAATTGTAATCTAAGGTCTCAGGTCAATGCAAGTTCAATCTACAGGGCAATAAATACCTCCTACCGGTCTCAATTCGCCCTAAAACACTAATAGCTTAGCTTCCGCCCTCACTAAAGTGCCCTAATGTTCGCTACAGGTCTTACCTTTTCCAATCTTCCAATCTAGGTTAAGGTGTACCGCGATTTATTAATTAATTGGGTCGACTTAATTAGACACGAACAATTATATGTAGCGATTAACAACATAGATCAATTTCGCATTAAACCTAATTACTTATTTCACAATCTCCTTAACATCATGGCTCCCCTATGTCTTAGCAAGAGATAATTAGTTACGCATGGTCATTAAACAAGTAACAACATACATAAATCGCATAAATTCAACATCGCAAAAGTATAAAAAGGAGAACCAACAAAAGAGATAACAAGGAAGAAAAAGGAGATAAAACCAATAATTAATTATAGATCAAGAGTAGAAGAATAATAATACCAATTACAAGCAGTGATAATCTGTAGTTAGGGTTCAAGAGCAAAGTTTAAGGGAGTAAAGAGGAGAGTATCGAAGGAAGGGAGAGAAGAGAGAGCTAGATACGTATGACACTGCTGTCATACTTAAATCTAATTTACAAAGCCCGACTCAAAAATAGTCTAAAACTCGCCTAAAACAGAAAGTCTCTCGATCGAGTGAAATAAAACCACTCGATCGAGGACAAGCCTTGAAATCCTCTGGATCGAATGAAAACGGAGTTCGATCGAGTACTCCTTGTAACAGCTATCTCGATCGAGTAACAGCAGAGCTCGATCGAGTGGTTCTTGATGGGTAAAGCATTCGATTGACCAAATAGTGTAACAAAACTGATCGATCGAGCTATATCAGCACGTGTGGACTCCTTGAAACCTTCCAAGGCTACTTCACGCATCTCTAAGTGATAGATTCCGTGCTCCGATTCCTTATTCTCCAAAATGCATGCGATTAGGACAAGTTTAATCTCGATTTTGCTCCTTTATGGTCTGTATCTGCAATTTACACAAGACAAACCAAAGTAGCCCATACGGGGGCATTTGTAGCTAGATGCCACGTAAATAACACATAAATGCGTGTAAAAATGAGGTAAAAACCTCATATAAAATACACACATCAAATCTCTCCAAACCAAACATTTTCTTGTCTCCTAGTAAACTATGAATGCAGCTAAAGACAACTAACAGAACGGGACCAACTCATCAGCTACAAATCACCGACCTAAACCAGTTTAATGTAACAATAGACAAAGTAGCAGTAAGTAAGTGCAAACGAGTTAAATCAATGTCTCAAACTACTGAACCGTCGACCTTGCAAGACTCATAAATATCAGACTCTCACGGGTCGCTCATCACACAAATTAGCCACAGGGTGAGTATATAAGTAAGAGATAGAAAGAAGTAAAGACACTCACCTAACTCGACCTATAAGAGCATGCATGCAGTCTAACATGAATAAAATCTCTACAACCGTACATATGCATTCCAACCAACTAGGGACCAAGACACATGCCGAGGACTTACATATGGGTAAGTGAGGTAATGGGTAATAAGGGGATATAATGAATCTGGATATGTGGAGTTAGCAGCCAAGCTAGCAACAACGGATCCAAATCAGGAACACTTCCTAACTTCATACTCAAAATATCAATACAAAACGGTGCTAAATTGCAGCACACAACTCACTAACTGCCATAAAATTGATATCCCCCCATAAGATACAAATAAAACATGGGAGCGTAAATCACAACATAATATACTTTTGGCTCATGATTTTTCATAATCTTTCTCTTTCTCTTTTTTTTTCTTTCTTTTCCCATTCTTTTTTTTCTTTTATTTTTCATAGCTTTTTTTTTCTTTTCATTCTTAATTTTCCATATTGCAATGAAACATTCCCAACAACTACTATTACTAGCTCGGCTAGGGTAGGCAAAATTATAGATTGTAGCTATAGAGGACAAAATGGGCAATTTGGCTATGTGGAACTCATGGGTAGAATGGAATAAAGGGAACTGCCTCTCCTAACATGTGTCACCAACCACGGACCGAATGCATATAGGTATCAAGCAGACTGAACTCATGTTTATGCAAATTGATGTAACATGCCTTATAGAGAGTACTACTCACATCCTATATGAAATTGGTCATGAATGTCACCAGTTTATTAAGCTCTAACCTTAGAATTTAAATGTAGCTTGCCAATATATGAGTCAAGTCTATTCGTTCAGATAAGAGTGAAACAAAAACTCGTAGATTATGCACATTACCACGCCAACAGAATGTCAAGAATATGCAAGGTAAGGGCAAAGGGAATCAAAGTAGCGTAGAAGTTCAACGTTCCGACTCAACCTAATTGCAGTAATAAACGTGAAATTTTTTGAATTTTACCGTTTTGTTTTTTTAATTAAGACAACAATGCATGCGAAAATAAAGAAACGTGCAAACTAAAATGCAAAAAAGCATGCAGACACAGATATGGATGCATACCTCTCCAAACCAAACTGTACAATGTCCTCATTGCACCAAAAATAGAGAAAGAAATGCAAACTAAAGAGAAAAGGAGAACGGGAGTCGGAAAACTTACAAGATGACATAAACGAGGGACCTCCCCAAACCGACAATGAACATGGACGGTCACGTATAGCCTAGTAGCATCGCGGCAGGCGAGATATGGTAGCAGGAGTATGCAGGCACTCGCTCGAAGGTCAAGGGGCTCGATCGAGTAGAAATAGTGCCAGGGGTCCTCGGTCAAGCAAAAACGCCACTCGATCGAAAATAGGAATTCAGCAGATACTCGATCGAGGATAGGAAGTGATCGATCGAGTAGAAATTCCAGCATAAGAGCTCGATCGAGAGGATAGGGTGCTCGATCGAAAAGTGTGGATTTGAAGGAACTCGATCGAAAGCAGCAGTTGTTCGATCGAGTAAAAATTCTAGCAAAAGTGTTCGATCGAGTAAGAAAACCACTCGATCGAACTAAATACCTGCAAAATCGCAACATAGGACCACGAGACTAGCAAGATATGCATAAGTTCAGCATTTAGATGTTTAACACACAGCATAAAAAGAAATAACAAGTTCAAACGAAAGTACACAGTCTGAGTTACCTCCCGGATAGCGCAGGTTTAAGAGGTCCCGCGCGACCTTTCTGGCTTCAATTAGCTGGCTCATCAGGATTGTCTAAGTACAGGACTTCAACATGGTTATCTGCATCATTTTCCTCATGGTAATGCTTCACATATTGTCCATTTACCTTGAACCTATTTCCCTTGGAATTTTCTAACTCAACGGACTCAAACTTAGTGACGGCTGTCACTGTATAAGGGCCACTCCACCTGGACTTCAGCTTGCCAGGAAATAAGCGCAGTCGGGGATTAAACAACAACACCTTCTGCCTGACATGAAATTCTCGAGGTATGATCTGTTTGTCGTGCCATCTCTTCATCTTCTCTTTGTAGATGCGTGAGCTATCATAGGCATTTAGCCTAAACTCCTCCAGTTCATCTAGCTGCAATAAACGATTCTGACCACACAACTTACGATCAAAGTTAATTTCACGAATTGCCCACCAAGCCTTACATTCTAACTTAACAGGTAAATGACATGACTTCCCATAAACCAGCCGATATGGTGATGCACCAATCGGCATTTTAAAGGCAGTCCGGTAAGCCCATAATGTGTCTTTCAGTTTAGGACTCCAATCCTTCCGCGATTTAGAAACTACCTTAGCTAAAATCTCCTTAATCTCTCGATTAGATACCTCATTTTGCCCGCTAGTTTGGAGATGATACCTCAAACCGCGCCGGTGTTGGACACCAACCTTAGACAAAATAGAAGTTAGTTTCTTTTCTTTAAAATGCATTCCCCCATCACTAATGACGACCCTAGGGACACCAAAACGGGGAAAGATAATCTTTTTGGACATTTTAATCACAGTCTTGGCATCACAATTAAGTGAAGCAATCGCCTCCACCCACTTAGACACATAATCTACAGCTACCAAGATATACCTGTTACCTTTGCTAGACGGGAAGGGTCCTTGGAAATCAATGCCCCAGACATCAAAACCTTGACCTCTAGGATACCATTTTGTGGCATCTCATATCTCTTAGAAATATTCCTGGAGCATTGGCAAGCATCACAAGCTGACACAAAAACTTTAGCATCAGTAAACAAAGTAGGCCGGTAAAAATCAGACTCAAGTACCTTAGCCACGGTACGCGATGGACCGTGATGACCACCATAAGGGGATGAATGACAGCCCTCCAAGATCGCTCTGATCTCCCACTGTGGAATACACCGTCTGTAGAGACCGTCTGCACAGTCCTTAAATAAATAAGGATCATCCCATAAGTACTGCTCAGCGTTATAGAGAAAACGCTTCCTCTACTGATAAGAAAGGTTAGGTGGCAGCGCGCGATTAACAACATAATTAGCTAAATATGCATACCAACGGTCATGGTTAATAATAGAAGACAAAACAGGAAATAAAGAGTCATCGAAAAAAGAATCATCAATAGGTAAAGAATCTTCTCCCTCTTGATGTGATAGTCGCGACAGATGATCAGCTACTACGTTCTCAGCACCCTTCTTATCTTTGATCTGCAAATCAAACTCCTGAAGAAGGAGTATCCATCTCAACAGCCGTGGTTTAGCTTCCTTCTTAGCAAGAAGGTGTCTCAGAGCTGCATGGTCATTAAAAACAGTAACTTCTGACCCTATCAAATAAGAACGAAATTTTTCTAGCGCATAAACCACAGCTAGCAGTTCTTTCTCAGTGGTGGTGTACTTCACTTGAGCCTCATCCAGATTTCGGCTCGCATAATATATTGCATTCAAATCATTGTCTTTCCTTTGGCCTAGCACCGCTCCTAGTGCATAGTCACTAGCGTCGCACATAATCTTAAACGGCAAATCCCAGTCGGGAGGCTGTATAATCGGCGCCGAAATCAGGGCCTGCTTCAACCTGTTAAAAGCAGAAAGACACTCATCAGTAAATGCAAAGGGGGCATCCTTAAGTAACAGCTGTGTAAGTGGTTTAGCAATTTTTGAGAAGTCCTAGATAAACTGGCGATAAAAGCCAGCATGACCAAGGAAACTCCTCACACCTTTGACATTAACAGGAGGAGGTAATTGCTGAATCACTTGCACCTTTGCTTTGTCAACCTTAATGCCCCTGTCAGAAACTAAGTACCCTAAGACAACTCCCTCGTTGACCATAAAGTGGCACTTCTCTCAATTAAGCATAAGATTAACCTCAATGCAGCACTGCAACACCTTATCAAGGTTAGACGGACAATTAGCAAAGTCACTTCCATAGACACTAAAATCGTCCATAAAGACTTCCATAATAGACTTTATATACTCAGAAAATATCCTCATCATGCACCTTTGAAAGGTGCCAGGGGCATTACATAAACCAAAAGGCATCCTACGATAAGTAAAAACATCCTGAGGACAAGTAAAAGTAGTCTTTTCCTGATCGTCTGCATGAATAGGGATCTGAAAGAATCCTGAGTATCCATCTAGATAACAGAAAAACTTATGAGATGCTAACCTTTCTACCATTTGATCAATGAAAGGAAGGGGAAAGTGATCTTTCTTTGTGGCGGCATTCAAGTTTCTGTAATCTATACACATCCGCCAACAAGTTACTACTCTAGTAGGTATCAACTTGTTTTTGTCATTCTTGACCATAGTAGTCTCTTATTTCTTAGGAACTACCTGAAATGAACTCACCCACTTAAAATGATCGACATAATAGATAATTCCTGCATCAAGCAGCTTCATTACCTCAGCCATCACAACATCCTGCATCTTCTGGTTTAGTCGGCGCTGACCCTGTCTGCAAGGCTTGTGATCTTCCTCATGCTCAATTCTGTGCATGCAAATGTCGGGACTAATGCCCTTAATGTCATCCAATGAATAACCCATAGCTTTCCTGTTTTTCTTAAGCACAGCTAACAAAGCGATCAGCAGATCATCATCAAGTTTAGCACAAACAATGACTAGATATTGCTCTATATCATCTAAGAAAATATATTTAAGATGAGAAGGAAGAGGCTTACGCTCAGGTACCTTTACCTCTATGGCGCAAAGAGTATTAATCATTTGTTCCACTCTCTCTCCTTCAGCGTCGGTGAGTTCACGCTCATCTAAAGCAGCTTCAAGCAAATCCAACACACCATCATTGTTATCTAGGTTATCTGCACACTCATCTAAAAGCATCAAAGCTTCTAGTGGATCCTTTATAAAAGAACCCGACCAGAAGTCATAAACAGACTCGTCAACAATATCAACTGAATAACAAGTTTCCTTTATCATTGGCCGAGCAAGTGTACTGGGCAGACTAAAAGTGATTGCGACATCCCCTACTGCAAGAGTCAAATGCCCTTGTTTGACATCAATAATGGCCCCAGCTGTACATAATAATGGTCTTCCTAATATAATTGGGGTTCGGGTATCCTCAGCTATGTCTAAAACAATAAACTCCACTGGTATAAAAAACTTGCCTACTTTGACAGGCACGTCCTCTAAGATACCCAAGGGTTGTCTTACAAATATATCAGCCATCTGTAATGTAATGTTAGTCATTTTAAGGTGACCCATATTAAGCTTCTTGTAGATAGAAAAAGACATGACATTGACACTGGCTCCTAAATCATAAAGAGCCTTGTCTATCACTTCGTTCCTTATAGTACAGGTAATAGAGAAACTACCTGGGTCTTTCATTTTTGGTGGAGCTTTATTAAGAAGTAAATTACTAGACTCTTCCATAAATGCAATAGTATCGAATTCATTAAGCTCCCTCTTACGCGTCACAATGTCTTTAATAAATTTTGCGTAAGTAGGTACCTGGGTAATAAGTTCAGTAAAAGGGACGGTTACCTGGAGATTCTTGACCACGTCCACAAAATTACCATACTGTCGCTCGACCTAAGCATCCTTCAGACGTCCCGAATAAGGAACCCAGGTAGCAATAAGCGGGCCCGTGACTTTCTTTTTACATTTATCAGAGCGTGACACCTCCAGAGCAGGGGAAGATGACACAGTAGCGGAATTAGACTTTGAAGTTGAAGCTCCGCTGGTACTGGTGTTCGATCGAGCATTAATCCCACTCGATCGAACAGTTTCTTCAGGCAAATCGCTCGATCGAGTAATGTTCATCTCTCGATCGAGTTCTTCTATTTCAGCATATTTCGATCGAGTTCCAGAATCACTCGATCGAACAGTATTTTCTGTCAAGTTACTCGATCGAGAGGAATTAACTCCTCGATCGAATCCTTCAATTGGGGTAGTTCTCGATCGAGCAAGGATTGCATTTGATCAGTACTGGGGGAGGTCAAATCACTCGATCGAGTTAAAATATTACTCGATCGAGCTGAGGGATGATATTCAGCAGGGATATCGTCAATTAACTCCTCCAAATCATTATTTGGGGTATCATCAGCTGTTATTACCCCGTGTTCCGGCACTTTTGGTCCATCATAAATAAGACCGCTTTGGATATTTATGGCAGTGTCCGGGTCACATGGAGGTAATTGATTCACTTGACTTTGCACGAATGAAATACGCACAACTTGATCTCACAATTCAACTATTGCATTGTCATTTTTGTCGGACTTTTGGCCGAACTGTAGTGTTAAATTCAGCACTAGGGACTTCAATTCCGCGAACTCTCCATTTGTAGAAGATGAATCAATCGGTTGAGGCATTGGTTTAGAAGGGCTAGAGGTACTTATTGTTGTCAAATCTTCATATAGCTTAGAGAATGGAACTCCTTGCTTGAACTTTTGATAGGCACGGACGCACTCTACATCCGTCATACAAGTAATAGGGTCATGCCCCTCCGTACCGCATCTACCACAAACTACCTCCTGCTCAGTTATCGCACAAACTTGTTAATGCACGCCCGTAGTTTTTAAAATCTCCGGACTACCTAACCTCCCACTAGGACTTTTCACCTCAGCTGCCACTAACTCATTTACATACCTACTTCCTCGAGGATTTCCATATTCAGCAACGTGGATGGCCATTTCTTCAATAAGGTGCCACCCTTGATCATCCTCAACATTTTTTCTGGAACCTCCCCTTGGCCGCATTATCAAGAATAGCTCTCTGGTCTGGATATAACCCATTGTAGAATTGGGTACATAAGAACCAATGCTTAAAGCCATGATGAGGTACAGATCGGACGAGCCTCTTGAACCTAGTCTAAGCCCCATTCAAATCTTCAGTAGGTAATTGCTCAAATGCAGTAATTTGAGCTCTCAACGCGTTAGTGCGCTGTGGTGGGAAATATCGTCTGTAAAAGGCTAGAGCAAGGGAATTCCAGTCAGTTACACCGGCAGCTTCCCTGTCCAAATCTCTCAACCATTCCCGGGCATCATCAGTCAAAGAAAAAGGGAAAAGAACTCCCTTAACCCTATCTTGCGTCACCCCAGTAACTAAAGGAATGGTGAAGCAGTATTCTGTAAAGAGCTCTACGTGCTTGCAAGGATCTTCGCCAGGTACCCCTCTGAAGAGATTTCTCTCAACCAGCTAAATATAAGATGGGTGGATCTCAAAGGTCCCCGAATCTGTAGTGGGTAACAAAAAACCTTTAGGAAGGGAATCCACCGTAGGTTCTGAATGACTGGCGATATTCGGCATCTTAGCAAATAGAGTCTACAGCAAAGTAGGTATAACTATGTTCTCTTCTAGAACAGATTTCCTGCAAAACTAATTAAGAACTTGGAAAAATATGAGATCAATCTCAAGGAATATATAAATTCCTTGAGACAAGAGACAAACTTAATAAAAGCAACAAAATTACGCCACCTCCCCGGCGATGGCGCTAAAATTTGATACCGTCGTCAGGTACCAAAAATAAATACCTATTACTACCAACAGAAGTCAGCGGCAAGTAGGGTCGATTTCCACAGGGAGATGGGAAAAATGTCAGCTTAACTAAGTCCGTCAAGGCAACCAATTCTTGGGGGATTTTAATTGTTTGTTCTAAACTAACAAGGTCAAAAGAGAGAAAGAGAATAAGAGAGTTGTAAATAAACAAGCAGGAGAAAGGCAGCTAAGACAGTCGATTCGCCATGACTCTCAAGAATTGTAATCTAAGGTCTCAGGCTAATGCAAGTTTAATCTACAGGGCAATGAATATCTCCTTCCGGTCTCAATTCGCCCTAAAACACTAATAGCTTACCTTTCGCCCTCACTAAAGTGTCCTAATGTTCGCAACAGGTTTTACCTTTTCCAATCTTCCGATCTAGGTCAAGGTGTACGGCAATTTATTAACTAATTGCGTCGACTCAATTAGACAAGAACAGTTATATGTAGCGATTAACAACATAGATCAATTTCGCATTAAACCTAATTACTTATTTCACAATCTCCTTAAAATCATGGCTCCCCTATGTCTTAGCAAGGGAGAATTAGCTACGCATGGTCATTAAACAAGTAACAACAATACATAAACCACATAAATTCAACATCGCAAAAGTATAAAAAGGAGAACCAACAAAAGAGATAACAAGGAAGAAAAAGGAGGTAAAACCAATAATTAATTATAGATCAATGATACAGTCGTCAGGTACCAAAAATAAAATATCAAGTTACACTAACAGAAGCTAGCAGTAAGTAGGGTCGATCTCCACAGGGGGGCGGTCACTATCTACTTGTCTATTCGGTCTGTCTATGGTCACAAGATGGGGGTTTGATTGTTTTGACTAAACTAACGAGATTAAGGCAAGAGAAATAGAGATAAGAGAAATGAAGCAGAGGGAAAGGAAACTAGGATGTCGGTTCATCAATGAATGTCAATTAATTGCAGTTAAGGTCACAGATTAGTTGATGTGTCGGTCTAAGGGGCAATGAATATCTCCTTCCGGTCTCAATTCGCCATAAAATACTATTAGCTTAGCTTCCGCCCTCACTAAAACATTCTATTGTTCACTGCGGGTCTCACCCCTTCCAACCTTCCGGTCTAGGTCAAGGCTTACCAAAACTAAAAAGGCTAATTGCATCGATTCAATCAGCAAGATACAATTAAAGCAGCGATTAACAACATAGACAAAAACAACAACGACAATCTGCAAACTAATTAGCAATTAACATTCATTCATCGAATCCCCTAATCCTAGCAGGGAGAATTAGCTAGACATGGTAAAGGGAAGAATAAAAACAAAAGAAAGAGAAATAGTAAACATTAAATAAAGAGAAAAGGGAAAAGAGAGAAAATTACAGAGAAAAGATCCGGAAAATGAGAAGAAGCATTCAACAGTAGAAAAGGGAAAAGAAAAGTATTGTAAAGTAATGTATCAGATGATGGGGGAAAAAAGAGAGAGGGGAGCAGTCAACAGTAGAAAAGAGAAAAGAAATTATGAAGTGTCCAGGAACAGCGTCCAAGATGTCTATGACCTAATCCCGACTTCTTTTATATAGGAAAGTCATTATTAACATAAAATAAACCTAACACGGGTTAAAAATCCCGAGTATATAAGCTAATCACTCGATCGAGTAACTTTATATCACTCGATCGAACAAATCCAAGCTAAAAACTCTTGATCGAGTACTTTAGGTACTCGATCGAACACTTATTAGATAGGCACTACTCGATCGAGTAGAAAAAGGAGTCGATCGAACACAATTGTACTCGATCGAGTACTTTCCAGCGCACAATTCCTGCTTCGCGCACTGAACTTCAAACGGCTGCCATTTCTTCGTTACTTGGGCAAACAGAGAGTTTCCGGTGGCGTTAGAAAGCTAAGAGGACAAGCTTTCATCTCCAATTAAAATAACCTGAAAATATGTTGTAGAACTTGAGATATGTCTCTTCAAATTAGGCACTAGTAATTTGAAGTTCTTCCTTTGCTCGCCTAGCTATCTTACTTCTTTGCGCATCTCAAGACAGCTACATTCCCGCTCCAAATTCACTCTTCCTCCAAATGCATGCTAAACGGACGGTAAAAGGCTCGATTTCACTACTTTTTGGTCCATTTCTGCAAATAGAACAAAACAAACCAAAGTAGCATATTCGGGGCATTTCGTAGCATAAAACTACGATAATAGCATAGAAATACGTGCATAAATAGGCTAAAAAGGACTATATAAAATGCACGTATCAAATCTCCCTAAACCAAACGTTTACTCGTCCTCGAGTAAACTAAATGCAAACTAATGGAACGGAAAAGATAACTCAGAGCTAGCTACAAATGCCTTCTTAAACCAATTTAATGCAAGCAAACTAACACGTATAGCAAACAGTCAAATGCAAACGAGTTGTAAGATGTTTATAAAATAGCTGACCCATCGACCTTGCAAGACCTTTAATAATGGACTCTCACGGGTCACTCTTCTCTCATGAAGTAAAGGGTGAACATATGAATGTAAGAGAGAAAGAAAATAGTCGCTCACCTAAACTACGACCTACATAAACATGCATGCAACTAATATGATAGACAATTCTAACTACCGTACATACATTCCAACCAACAACGTCCTGTCACAGCCGAGGGCTTACAAAAATATGGCAAAGTGAGGCAATGGGTAAGAAAAGGCAAAACATTTATGGGAATATGGAGGTATAGGCGGCCAAGCTAGTACCTAAACAAAACCATATAACAACATCCATTTCCAACTCAATTATAGAAATAAGCACAATGCCCTTCATTTGGCACAAAACTCACCAAACCGAACTGAAAATACTCCTCAATAAATGTAAATAAAGCATAGGAGTGAAACCGTCTCATCAAACAACATCTTTTTCTTTCTTTTTTTTTCTATTTTTTCACGGTTTCCTTCTTTTTTTCCTTTTTTTTCTATTTTTTTTTTCTTTTTTCACGTTTTTTTTCTTCTTCTTTTTTCATCCTCCTTTTCTTCATAAAATATCAACTCCAAATCAATGGATACAAGCCAAACTTGGCACAATAAATTATATACCGCAAAACAATCTAAACTAGCTTGACAAGGCAGGCTAAATTTGAAATGTAGTTAAGGGTCAATAGGCAAATTTGGCTAATGTGGAGTTTATGGGTAAAAATGAAAGAAAGAGAAATTGTAAGCACCTCCCTGCATGTGACACCAACCACTAACCCGAATGTATGCAGGCAAAAAGCAATTAAATTTCATATACGTGCAAATTGATGAACATGCTATGCAAGGAGTAACTACTCACAATCCTACATGAAACTGGTCACAAATTACGCCAGTTTATAAGGCTCTAAATCTTAGAAATTATAAGTAGGTTGCCAAAATTTAAGGTCAAGTCTATTCGTTCAGCTAAATTTTAACATTAACTCGTAGATATGCAAAAAGGCAATGCTAAAAAGAATAATAGTCTATGCAAGGCTTAAGCAAAAAGACAAATTATAGAGCAATTTCATCATTGAAATCTACCGTTCCGACTCAACCTATATGCTAAAACAAACATGAATTTTTTTGAATTTTATCAAAAAAAAAATTTGAATTTTTTAAAGCGGAAAAATTTAACGTGATAGCAGAAATGCAATAAAACAAGATGCAGACACAGATATGGATGCATAACCTCCCCAAACCAAATCGTACAATGCCCTGATTGTACGAAAACAGGGAAAGGAAATGCAAACTAAAAGAGAAAGAGTGGAGATACGGAAAGCTTACAAAATTACGCGAATAAGGGACCTCCCCAAACCAGCCAGCAATGTGGGAGGTCGCAAACAGCTGCAGGACATCGTCACAGGAAGCGAATCAAGGCAAACCAACTCGATCGAGAGAGAAGATTACTCGATCGAGTGCAATGGGCTGTAGAAGTGTTCGATCAAGAAAGTAGGGCACTCGATCGAGAAGACACATTATTAAACACACAACAAAAGCCGAAACGTTAGAAAAACAACTAAAAAGCGTAAATTCTGGGTTGCCTCCCAGATAGCGCTAGTTTCAGACAGGTCCCAGCTCGACCTTCTTTTCTTCCTCCAGCCATCCTGATCTATCCCAGTCAAAACAGCTCAAAGCGCGCAGTAGTCGATCAAACAGATGCGCATGTGCTATACAAAACTGTAAGTAGCACCATAGTATAACAGTAGCATAGGAAAATAAAATATATAAACGTTTGAGTCTAACAAATTTCCTATGACAGCTCCTAAATTTGTCAACAAAATAAAGGAGCTCGGGAGTAATTAACAATAATTCAAGGCTCCGTTTCTGATTAACAAGTTTGTGACGACAAGTACGGTGAAAAACTGTTAAATTACTTGTCCAGCTATGAGGGGGTATCGCATTAAAATACAAAGCATGAGTCAAATGAGGTAATGTACTATTTAAACAAACAATAATAAAATTATCGTTAACTACCTCGGGTTGGTCGCTCTCAGTGACGGAATTATCGACAAAGGAAGATATTGCCTCTTCCGCGCTAGGAGCAATCACAGACTCAGCTGCCTTTTCATCACCCTCCTCGATGGATACCGTCCCGTAAATCGCAGCCTCAAGCGCATCCAGCTCGGCTTTGAAAAGGGGAGATTCACCGTAACCATTATCATCATCAAAATCGTCATCTAGAATGAACCTAAATGACGAATCATTGCTCTTACTGGCCAAATCAGTCGATCGAGTAAAATTAGTACTCGATCGAGAGCTTTCTTCCTGATTTTCACTCGATCGAGCACATTGAACTGCTCGATCGAACGTTTTCTCTGGAAATCCACTCGATCGAGCACTATTACTAGCTCGATCGAGTGATCTTTGCAGTGCATCGCAGAAATCTTCATAACTCGCTTCATTTTCGGATAGATCTTCATAATCCGAGTCATCCAAATCATTAATAGCGCCAGGCAACTCGGGTCCTTCATGGGAAAGACCACTCTCGGTAAAGTATACCTTCTCTGGTTGCCTACTATTCGACTCAGCAGCTAGCTGAGCTATTTGAGACTCCAGCTCAATTAGTTGAGCTTCTTTACGTCTATCATCTTCTTTCACTCGGAATGCAAGTGCCTTCATCAAAGATTTCAGATCCGCAATCTCTCCTTTCCGCTTATCAGGAGGAGGAGCTTCTTGTCGCGGTGGCCAGATAAATGGAGGCTTTTGATAGCCTCGCTGATAGGGTGGATGTGGCGGCACAACTACAGGAGGTTGACTAGCTCGTCTATGCTGCTTGAACGCGTAGACCTCGTCGCTCTCTGCCATGCAAATAGTTGCATTGTGCCTAGCAGCACCACATCTCCCACAGTAAACCACCTGTTGCGCCATAGGATGGAACATAGGCGGAGGTCAAAGGTACTCAAGCCTTCCCTTTGACGATCTTTTACCTAGAACTGTCTAGGTAGGACCTACAGGACCTATCAAAACAGCACTAAAGAAAAACATTAGAACGGCCTCAAGGGATAAACCCCTTGAGGCTAAAGACAAAATAAAACAGGTAAATAAAGTAGTTGCCTCCTCGGCAACGGCGCCAAAATTTGATACCATCGTCAGGTACCAAAAATAAAATACCTAGTTACACTAACAGAAGCTAGCATTTAGTAGGGTCGATCTCCACAGGGAGGCGGTCACTATCTACTTATCTATTCGGTCTGTCTACGGTCACAAGATGGGGGTTTGATTGTTTTGACTAAACTAACGAGATTAAGGCAAGAGAAATAGAGATAAGAGAAATTAAGCAGAGGGAAAGGAAACTACGATGTCAGTTCATAAATGAATGTCAATTCATTGCAGTTAGGGTCATAGATTAGTCGATGTGTTGGTATAAGGGGCAATGAATATCTCCTTCCGGTCTCAATTCGCCCTAAAATACTATTAGCTTAGCTTCCGCCCTCACTAAAGCATTATATTGTTCACTGCGGGTCTCACCCCTTCCAACCTTCCGGTCTAGGTCAAGGCTTACCAAAATTAAAAAGGCTAATTGCATCGATTCAATCAGCAAGATACAATTAAAGCAGCGATTAACAACATAGACAAAAACAACAACGACAATCTGCAAACTAATTAGCAATTAACATTCATTCATCGAATCCCCTAATCCTAGCGGGGAGAATTAGCTAGACATGGTAAAGGGAAGAATAAAAACAAAAGAAAGAGAAATAGTAAACATTAAATAAAGAGAAAAGGGAAAAGAGAGAAAATTACAGAGAAAAGATCCGGAAAATGAGAAGAAGCATTCAACAGTAGAAAAGGGAAAAGAAAAGTATTGTAAAGTAATGTATCAGATGATGGGGGGAAAAAAGAGAGAGGGGAGCAGTCAACAGTAGAAAAGAGAAAAGAAATTATGAAGTGTCCAGGAACAGCATCCAAGATGTCTATGACCTAATCCCGACTTCCTTTATAGGGAAGTCATTATTAACATAAAATAAACCTAACACGGGTTTAAAATCCCGAGTATATAAGCTAATCACTCGATCGAGTAACTTTATATCACTCGATCGAACAAATCCAAGCTAAAAACTCTCGATCAAGTACTTTAGGTACTCGATTGAACACTAATTAAATAGGCACTACTCGATCTAGTAGAAAAAGGAGTCGATCGAACACAATTGTACTCGATCGAGTAATTTCTAGCGCACAATTCCTGCTTCGCGCACTGAACTTCAAATGACTGCCATTTCTTCGTTAGTTGGGCAAACAGGGCGTTTCCAGTGGCGTTGGAAATCAAAGAGGATAGGATTTCATCTCCAATTGGAATCAGCTAAAAATCAGTTGTAGACCTCGAGATATGGCTCTTCAAATTAGGCACTAGCAATTTGAAGTTCTTCTTTTGCTCGCCTAGCTATCTTACTTCTTTGCGCATCTCAAGACAGCTACATTCCCGCTCCAAATTTACTCTTCCTCCAAATTCATGCTAAACGGACGGTAAAAGGTTCGATTTCACTACTTTCTGGTCCATTCTTGCAAATAGAACAAAACAAACCAAAGTAGCATATTCGGGGCATTTCGTAGCATAAAACTACGATAATAGCATAGAAATACGTGCATAAAAAGGCCAAAAATGACTATATAAAATGCACGTATCAATCAAGAGTAGAAGAATAATAAAACCAATTACAAGCAATTATAATCCGTAGTTAGGGTTCAAGAGAAAAGTTTAAGGAAGTAAAGAGGAGAGTATCTAAGGAAGGGAGAGAAGAGAGAGCTAGATACGCATGACACTGCCGTCATACTTAAATCTAATTTAGAAAGCCCAACTTGAAAATAGTCTAAAACTCGCCTAAAACAGAAAGTCTCTCGATCGAGTGAAATGAAACCACTCGATCGAGGACAAGCCTTGAAAATCCTCTCGATCGAATGAAAACGGAGTTCGATCGAGTACTCCTTGTAACAGCTATCTCGATCGAGTAACAGCAGCGCTCGATCGAGTGGTTCTTGATGGGTAAAGCATTCGATTGACCAAATGGTGTAGCAAAACTGGTCGATCGAGCTATATCAGCACGTGTGGACTCCTTGGCACCATCCGAGGCTACTTTACGCATCTCTAAATGATAGATTTCGTGCTCCGATTCCTTATTCTCCAAAATGCATGCGATTAGGACACGTTTAGGCTCGATTTTGCTCCTTTCTGGTCTGTATCTGCAATTTACACAAGACAAACCAAAGTAGCCTATACGGGGGAATTTATAGCTAGATGCCACGTAAATAACACAGAAATGCGTGTAAAAATAAGGTAAAAACCACATATAAAATACACGCTTCAACCGGTTTGCAATTAACAAGCATTCGTCGAACCTCGAAAATCGTAAAGAATGAATTATTACTTGTTATTTGGGGCTGGATTCGAATAGGTTTACTCCTGCAATGACCTCGGACATGTGGTTGAAAAATCTGGAATAAAAGAAACGTGGTGTCGTACGACCTCCCGAACGGCTCATAGGAAGTGCATAATACACGGTTTTCGATATTCTAGGGTCCCGAAACAAAATTCTCTGAAAATCACACAAAAGGTTTCTCGGGTTAAATAAAGCGGCCAGAAAGAGCTTGAGGAGCATTTGAGGACACTTGGGGGTACCGGTATGCGATAAACCAGCATTCGTCCAACCTCGGATAATCGTGAAAAATGAATTAAGACTCGTTATTTGGGGCGGATATTGAATAGTTTTACTCCTGCAATGACCTCGCACACGTGGTTGAAAAAGGGGTAGAAAAAGAAACGTGGTGCGGTACGACCTTCTTAACGACTCAAAATAAAGTGTATAATACACGGTTTTCAAGATTATAGGGTCCCGGAACAAAATTCTCTGGAAATCAAACAAAAGGTTTCTCGGGTCATATAAAGTGACCACAAAAAATTTAAGGAGCATGCGAGGACATTTGGGGGACCTCGGTATGTTAAAAAACAACATTCTTCGAACCTCGGATAATAATGAAAAATGAATTAAGACTCGTTATTTGGGGCATAAATTGAATAGTCTTACTCCTGCAATGACCCCGGTCACGTGGTTGAAAAACGGGGAGAAAAAGAAACATGGTCCGGTACGATCTCCCGAACGGCTCAAAATGAATTGTATATTACACGTTTTTCGTGATATCCGGGTCTCAGAAGAAAATATCTGAAAATCACACAAAAGGTTTCCCGGGTTAAATAAAGCGGCCACAAAAAGTTTGAGGAGCATTGGAGGACACTTGGAGGTACCGGTATGCGATAAACGAGCATTCGTCGAACCTCGGATAATCGTGAAAAATGAATTAAGACTCATTATTTGGGGCAAATATTAAAGAGTTTTACTTCTGCAATGACCTCGCACACGTGGTTGAAAAACGGCTAGCAAAAAGAAATGTGGTGCAGTACGACCTCCAGAACGGCTCAAAATAAAGTGAATAATACACGGTTTTCGAGATTATAGGGTCCCGGAACAAAATTCTCTGGAAATCAAACAAGGTTTCTCAGGTCATATAAAGCGGCCACACAAAACTAGAGGAGCAACGGAAGACATTTAGGGGTACCCGTATGCGATAAACCAGTATTCGTCGAACCTCGGCTAATCGTCAAAAATGAATTAAGACTCGTTATTTGGAGCATAAATTGAATAGTCTTACTCCTGCAATGACCCCGGACACGTGGTTGAAAAACGGGGAGAAAAAGAAATGTGGTCCAGTACGACCTCCCGAACGGCTCAAAATGAATTGTATAACGCACGGTTTTCGAGATTTTCGAGTCTCAGAAATAAATTCTCTGGAAATCACACAAAAGTTTTCTCAAGTCAAACAAAGCGACCACACAAATTTTGAGGAGCAACGGAGGACATTTGGGTGCGCCAGTATGCGATTAACCAGCATTCGTCGAACCACGGATAATCATGAAAATTGAATTAAGACTCAATGGTTCGGGCGGAAATAGAATAGTCTTAATTCTACAATGACCTCTAACACGTGGTTGAAAATCGGGGGGAGAAGAAACATGGTGCGGTGCGACCTCCCGAAAGGCTCAACATGAAGTGTATAATACACGGTTTCGAGATTCCTGGGTCCCAGAACAAAATTCTCTGAAAATCACAGAAAAGGTTTCTCGGGTCACATAAAGCGGCCATACAAAATTTGAGGAGTAACGGAGGACATTTGGGGGGTACCAGTAAGCGATTAAGCAGCATTCGTCGAAACTCGGATAATCGTGAAAACTTAATTAAGACTCGTTATATGGGGCGGTAATCGAATAGTTTACACCTGCAATGACCTCGGACACGTGATTGGAAAACGGGGAGAAAAAGAAACGTGGTCAGGTACAACCTCCCGAACGGCTCCAAATGAAGTGTATAATACACGGGTTTCGAGATTCCGGGGTCCCAGAACAAAATTCACTGAAAATCACACAAAAGGTTTCTCGGGTCACATAAAGGGGTCACACAAAATTAAAGGAGCAACGGAGGACATTTGGGGGTACCGGTAAGCGATTAAGCAGAATTCGTCAAACCTCGGATAATCGTGAAAAATTAATTAAGACTCGTTATTTGGGGCGGAAATCGAATAGGTTTACTCCTGCAATGACCTCAGACACGTGATTGGAAAACAGGGAAGAAATGAAACGTGGTGTGGTACGACCTCTCGAATGGCTCAAAACGAAGTGTATAGTACACGGTTTTCGAGATTTCAGGGTCTCGGGAAAAATTCTCTTGAAATCACACAAAAGTTTTATCGGGTCATAGAAAAAGGCCACACAAAGTTTGACGAACAAAAGAGGACATTTAGGGGTACCGGTATGCAATAAACCAACATTCGTCGAACCTTGGATAATCGTGAAAAATGAATTAAGACTCGTTATTTGGGGCGGAAATCGAATAGTTTTACTCCTGCAATGACCCCGAACACGTGGCTGAAAAACGGGGAGAGAAAGAAACGTGATCCATTACGACCTCCCGAACAGCACAAAACGAAGTGTAAAATACATGATTTTCGAGATTCTAGGGTCCTGGAACAAAATTCTCTGAAAATCACACAAATGGTGTCTCGGGTCAAATAAAGCGGCCACATAAAATTTGAGGAGCAACTAAGGACATTTAGGGGTACTGGCATGCGATAAACCAGCATTCGTCGATCCTTGGATAATCGTGAAAAATGAATTAAGACTCGTTATTTGGGGCGGAAATTGAATAGTCTTATTCCTGCAATGACCCCGGACACGTGGTTGAAAAATGGGGAGAAAAAGAAATGTGGTGCGGTACAACCTCCCGAACGGCTCATAATGAAGTAATTTCTCTGGAAATCAAACAAAAATTTTCCTGGGTCATATAAAGCGGCCACAAAAAATGTGAGGAGCAACGGAGGACATTTGGGGGTACCGATTTGCGATTAACCAGCATTCGTAGAACCTCGAAAATCGTGAAGAATGAAAAATAGGGAAGAAAAGAATTAAGACTCGTTATTTGGGGCTGGAATCGAATAGGTTTACTCCTGCAATGACCTCGGACACATGGTTGAAAAATCGGGAAGAAAAGAAACGTGGTGCGGTACGACCTCCCGAACGGCTCAAAGGAAGTTTATAATACACGGTTTTCGAGATTCTAGGGTCCCGGAACAAAATTCTCTGAAAATCACACAAAAGGTTTCTCGGGTTAAATAAAGCGGCCACAAAAAGTTTGAGGAGCATTAGAGGACATTTGGGGGTAAACCAGCATTCGTCTAACCTCGGATAATCGTGAAAAATGAATCAAGACTCCTTATTTGGGGCGGATATTGATAGTTTTACTCCTGCAATGACCTCGCACACATGGTTGAAAAACGGGTCGAAAAAGAAAAGTGGTGTGTTACGACCTCCCGAACTGCTCAAAATGAATTTTATAATACACGTTTTTCGAGATTTCCGGATCTCATAAAAAAAACTCTTGAAATCAAACAAAAAATTTCTTAGGTCAAACAAAGCGGCTACAAAACATTTGATGTACAACGAAGGACATTTGGGTGCGCCAGCATGCGATTTAGTAGCATTCGTCAAACCTCGGATAATCGTGAAAATTGAATTAGGACTCAATAGTTCGGGCAGAACTAGAATATTTTTACTCCTACAATGACCTCTGACACATGGTTAAAAACCGGGGGGAGAAGAACTGTGGTGCGACTTCCCGAACGACTCAAAATGAAGTGCATAATACACAGATTCGAGAATCTAGGGTCCCGGAACAAAATTCTCTGAAAATCACCCAAAATATTTCTCGGGTCACATAAAGGGGCCACATAAAATTTGAGGAGCAGTGGAGGATATTTGGGGGTACCAGTAAGCGATTAAGCAGCATTCCCCAAACCTCAGATAATTGTGAAAAATTAATTAAGACTCGTTATTTGGGGCGGAAATCGAATAGGTTTACTCCTGCAATGACCTCGGACACGTGGTTCAAAAATGGGGAGAAAAAGAAACGTGGTGCGGTACGACCTCCCGAATGGCTCAAAATGAAGTGTATAATACACGATTTTCGAGATTTTAGGGTCTCGGAAAAAATTCTCTTAAAAATAAACACAAAAGTTTTCTCGGTTCACAAAAAGAGGCCACACAAAATTTGAGGAGCAACGGAGGACATTTGGAGGTACCGGTATGCAATTAAGCTGCATTTGTCGAACCTCGGATAATAGTGAATAATGAATTAAGACTCGTTATTTGGGGCGAAAATTGAATAGGTTTACTCCTGCAATGACCCCGAGACGTGGTCCGGTACGACCTCCCGAACGGCTCAAAATGAAAGGTAAAATACAGAGTTTCGAGATTCGAGGGTCCCGGAACAAAATTCTCTGAAAATCGCACAAAAGGTTTCTCGGGTCACATAAAGGGGCCACGGAAAATTTGAGGAGCAACGGAGGACGTTTGGGGGTACCGGTAAGCGATTAAGCAGCATTCGTCAAACCTCGGATAATATTGAAAATTTAATTAAGACTCGTTATTTGGGGCGGAAATCAAATTGGTTTACTCCTGCAATGACCTCGGATACGTGGTTAAAAAACAGGGATGAAAAGAAACGTGTTGCGGTACGACCTCCTGAACGGCTCAAAATAAAATGTATAATACACAGTTTTCGAGATTATAGGGTCACGGAACAAAATTCCCTGGAAATCAAAAAGGTTTCTCGGGTCACATAAAGCGGCCACACAAAATTTGAGGAGCAACAAAGGACATTTGGGGGGCACCGGTATGTTAAAATACAGCATCTTCGAACCTCGGATAATAGTGAAAAATGAATTAAGACTCGTTATTTGGGGCAGAAATTGAATAGTCTTACTCCTGCAATGACCCCAGTCACGTGGTTGAAAAGCGGGGAGAAAAAGAAACGTGGGCCGCTACGACCTCCCGAACGGCTCAAAATGAATTGTATAATACATGTTTTTCGAGATTTCCTGGTCTCAGAGAAAAATCACTGGAAATCACACAAAAGTTTTCTCAGGTCAAACAAAGCGGCCACAAAAAAATTGAGGTGCAACAGAGGACATTTGTGTGCGCCAGCATGCGATTAACTAGCATTCGTCAAACCTCGGATAATCGTGAAAATTGAATTAAGACTCAATAGTTCAGGCAGAAATAGAATATTTTTACTCCTACAATGACCTCTGACACATGGTTGAAAACCGAGGGGAGAAGAACTGTGGTGCGGTGCGTCTTCCCGAACGGCTCAAAATGAAGTGTATAATACACAGTTTCGAGATTCCAAGGTCCCGGAAGAAAATTCTCTGAAAATCACACAAATATTTCTCGAGTCACATAAAGGGGCCACACAAAATTTGAGGAGCAACGGCATGCGATTTACCAGCATTCGTCCAACCTTGGATAATCGTGAAAATTGAATTAAGACTCAATATTTCGGGCGAAAATAGAAAAGTTTTAATCCTACAATGCCTCTAACACGTGGTTGAAAACCGGGGGGAGAAGAAACATGGTGCGGTGTGTAACACCCCCATACTCCAAGTGCCTTACCAGGACCACTCAGGTATGAAGACATCACCATCTCGGTCGCCCGAGGTATGATAATCAAATAGACAAAACAGAAACAACATTTATTAAAAGTAGTTTAATGAATAAATACAATCCTCGAAACCAAACTAAAAGTACAATACATTATTCCAAACTATCTGTTCTCAACTGAAATGTAAATAAATGCTAAACTACAGCGGAAGACTCTATCGTCATGTCGTGGCCATCCCAGCTATCCCCGTACTCATCTCTATACCTGTTCAATATCTGCTCACCATCCCCGAATGGATCACCGCAGTTTACAAAACAACACCGGGTCGGTACTAATCACACAACCAATATAGACAAAGAATAACAAGTTACACAGATACAATGAATCATCACACACACACACACACACCAACTCCCATCATCTCAATACGACCGTCCACCGGACCAGCCACGCCATGGGGGACCGCAGCCGTTCCCACCTAAGCCCCGCTCATCGTACGAGCGATAACCCTGTCCATTAATGTGCACATCCCCTTTCGTGGCGGGTTCCACGAAGGGCGAAACTAGGGCGTGAAGTCACTCCCGCAAGTGACCCCACTCAGCCGAGAACGCATCTCGAGAACCATAGACAACCAATCACAATCACAATCACAATCATCATATCAAAGAACTAACTACAGCACATCACCAATACCCCATTATGGGACTAATACGAGTAGAAATCCTACCCGGAAAGCACAACACGCAGACGGTATCTACAAAATGTATCAAAACGGCTCCTCTACGAATTCTCCTCCTACCATACAACACATAGATGCTACCATTCAAATACTACTCATAAAAACCCCCAATTCCTAAATTAGGGTTTCATCAATCTTAACAAAACATTATATAAATTATATTAAAAGCTTACCCTCGACGCAGGGAATCCAACGACGCGAACTACGATACGAACTGACCGTCTGAACTCCGGGAATTGTCAAGAACGCGATTAGGAAGAAGACTAGTTGCTTTCTCTCTTAAACGGGTTTTAGGTTTTGTAAAAAGTGATTTAAAACAATTACGAATATGTTTAAATACCTTAATCGCGTAATTAACAAAACCCGAGAAAACCCCCCCGTAAAACCGGACACTCGATCGAGTACCCAAGGTACTCGATCGAGTACCCCCTTACTCGATCGAGTACCCCAGCTACTCGATCGAGTACCCAACAGGTCAGAAACTATTTTATTCCGCAACTTGCCCTTACTCGACAGAGTAAGGGCTACTCGATAGAGTACCCCAAGACATATAAATACGGAGTATTACAGTCTTCCCTCCTTAAAAGGAACTTCGTCCCCGAAGTTCAAACCACCACTAAACAAAGGTACTCCCATAAGCCTCCCGACTCGAAGGTTAAACAAAACACAACGTAAAACATGATACTAACCCCAACTCTTAAAAAAACTCTCGCGATCATCTCCTACCCCCCTAAAAGAAACAAGGTTACGTCCTCGTAACCATACATACCTGATCAAAGAGAAAAGGGTAACGCTCTTTCATGATATCCTCTGTCTCCCATGTAGCTTCCTCAGTCTCGTGGTTGGACCAAAGGATCTTAAGTAAAACTGTCTCACCACTCCTGGTCTTTCCAACCTTTCGGTCTAGGATCTGCTTAGGCACCTCCAGATATGATAAAGACTCATCCAGCTCTAAGCTCTCTGCCTCCAACACATGTGACGGGTCGCTCACATACTTCCGCAGCTGCGATACATGAAACACATTATGCACTCTTTCTAATGCAGCTGGTAATGCTAGACGATAAGCAACTTCCCCAACCCGCTCTAAGATCTCATAAGGCCCTATAAACTTCTGACTTAGCTTGCCTTTCTTCCCAAACCTCATAACTCCACGCATTGGAGACACTTTCAGAAGAACCTTGTCCCCAACCTGAAACTCTATGTCCCGACGATGTAGATCTGCATAACTCTTCTGTCGATCCTGGGCTGCTCTCATCCGTTCCCTGATCATCTTAATCTGTTCCACCATCTCATGCACCATCTCTGGTCCTAAAACCACTTTGCCTCAAGACTTTATCGTCCCAACAGATTGGACTCCTACATCTCCTCCCATACAAAGCCTCAAACGGTGCCATACCAATACTAGTGTGATAGCTGTTATTGTAAGAAAATTCTATCAAGTCCAACCTCTGCTCCCAGCTACCGCCAAAATCCATCACACAAGCTCGCAAAATATCCTCAAGGGTCTTGATTGTTCTCTCAGTCTGCCCATCTGTCGCAGGATGAAATGCTGTACTCATCTTCAAAGCTGTTCCCAACGATTCCTGCAACTCCTTCCAAAACCTCGATATAAACCTCGCATCTCTGTCAGACACTATGTCCTTAGGGACTCCATGTAACTTAAGCACGTTCTTTCGATAGGCCATAGCCAGTTGTGCCTTAGTCCATGTATCTTTCATTGGAACAAAGTGAGCTGACTTGGTCAGACGATCCACTATCACCCAGATCATGTTGTTACCTTGTTGACTCTTCGGCAAACCCACAATGAAATCCATGGAAATGGATTCCCACTTCCACTCAGGCACCTCTAAAGACTGAATCTTGCCTTGTGGTCTTCTCTGTTCCCCTTTAACTCTCTGGCATGTCAAACAACGGGACACGAACTCAACTGTCTCTTTCTTCATCCCAGGCCACCAAAACGTTTTCTTCAAATCTTTGTAAAGCTTGTCTCCACCCGGATGCACTGAATATGGTGTGCAATGTGCCTCTGTCATGATTGTCTTTTTCAACTCCTCGTCATTAGGAACACACCACCTACCATCAAACCTCAAGCTACCATCTGTATGAATGGAAAACCGGGACACCGTCCCTTTCTCTACTCCAGCTCTCCACTCCACTATCTTAGGATCCAAAGCCTGTTTATCCCGAATGTCATCATAAAACTCCATATGTACTGTCATATCACCCATGGCATCTCCTTTCTGCATCATATGTATCCCGAACCTCGCTACCTCATCTCTCAGCCTCATCAAAGATAGAGCCGTACACAAGGAATGTACACTCTTCCTACTCAAAGCATCAGCTACAACGTTGGCCTTCCCTTCATGGTAGATGATTTCCATGTCATAGTCGCCAATCAACTCTATCCACCTCCTCTGTCTCATGTTCAACTCCTTCTGCGTGAAGATGTACTTAAGACTCTTGTGGTCAGAAAATACCTTAAAGATTGCTCCATAAAGGTAATGCCTCCAAATCTTGAGAGCAAACACCACTGCACCCAACTCCAGATCATGAGTAGGGTAGTTCTCCTCATAAGGCTTCAACTGCCTAGAAGCATAGGCAATCACTTTACCATTCTGCATCAACACACATCCCAACCCATTCTTCGAGGCATCTGTATAAACTTCTCGCTCCCTTCAGGCAATGCGAGGACAGGAGCTGTGGTCAAACGCTCCTTTAATGTTTGGAACGCCGTCTCACAACTCTCATCCCAAAGAAACCTGTTCTCTTTCCTCATCAACGCTGTCATCGGTCTAGCTATCTTGGAGAAATCTTTCACGAACCGTCTGTAGTATCCAGCTAAACCCAAGAAACTTCTCACCTCAAAGAACATTCTTCTGCTTCCCACTTTGTCACTGCCTCAATCTTCGCCGGATCCACAGCTACCCCATCTTTAGAGATTACATGCCCCAGAAAGGCAACTTTCTCTAACCAGAACTCACACTTGGACAGCTTAGCATACAACTCGTGATCCCTCAAAGTCTGCAACACGATCCTCAGATGCTCCTCATGCTCCTCCTTAGTCTTAGAGTAGACTAAGATGTCATCGATAAACACTACTACAAACTGATCCAAAAACTGTCTGAAAATTCTATTCATCAAATCCATAAACACTGCCGGCGCATTAGACAACCCAAATGGCATCACCACATACTCATAATGGCCATACCTCGACGTGAAAGCTGTCTTCGGTATGTCCACCTCTCTAATCTTCACCTGATGGTACCCCGACCTCAAATCAATCTTAGAAAAGACCGTTGCACCGCTCAACTGATCAAACAGGTCATCTATCCTTGGCAAAGGATACTTGTTCTTTATCGTCACACGTTCGACTCCCGTAGTCTATGCACAGCCTCAAACTCCCATCTTTCTTCTTCACGAAAAGAACTGGTGCTCCCCAAGGCGATACACTTGGTCTAATGTATCCCTTCTCTATCAAATCACCCAACTGCTTCCTAAGTTCCTCCATCTCCTTAGGACCCATACGGTACGGTGCCTTAGAGATTAGCCCCGTCCCTGGCTTCAACTCAACGGTGAAATCTATCTCCCTCTTCGGTGGCAACCCCGGAATCTCCTTTGGAAAAACATCTGCAAACTCTCCCACCACTGGTATCTCGTTAACTGCCGGGCTCTCTATCCGGTCATCTCTCACATGGCACAAAATCAGAGGACATCCCTTCCTCAGATACGACTTCAAGGTGACAGCTGCAATCAACTTGACTTTGGGTTTGACTAGAAACCCACGGTAAGACACACTAACACCCTTAGGACCTCTTAGGGACACTTTCTTTTGATGACAGACTATCTTAGCTTTATACTTTCCTAACCAATCCATCCCGACTATCATCTCAAAACCGTTAAAAGGAAACTCTAGCAAGTCTACAGGGAAATCGACTTGCCCAACTATCAAAGATACATCTCTAAACAACCTCCCACACGATACGGACTCACCCGAAGGTATGAAAAATTGATCCCTAACAGACTCATATACTCTCAAACCCAACTGTTTTACATGACTCGAAGACACAAACGACTGAGAAGCCCCCGAATCAAACAAAACAAAGGTAGGAACACCATTAACAAGAAATGTACCGGTGATAACGTGCGCATCTTCCTCACTTTGTCTTCTTGTCCATCATGAACAACTTGCCATCGGTCTTCCGCCCACCTCCCCGGACAAGATCTTGGGCCGATGCGGTCGGTTTAGCACCCGACCCTTGATTGTTATTGTTGTTGTTCATCGATGTCTTCGATAAGAATTACCGCCGTTGCGGTTGCCTCCACTGGTAGCTCGACCTCCCGGTTTGGCCATGATCCCGCCGGCCTTTGCTCGCGAAGCTCGCACGACAGTCTCGGAAAGATCCCGGTGCACTCGTGCACTCATGTCTCTTGTGGCCTACGCCACCACAACCAAAGCAGTCACTCCCCAACTATTGCTCGCACTCCCACGGCCACGCCCAAAGGAAGCCCCAAGGACTAAACCCAGACCCAGAAGAAAACCCCTTAGATTGATTGTGGTTGCCTTTCTTGAAATTAGATTGGCCACCACCCTCGCTCTCAGACTTCCTCTTCTCTCCACCTGACCTCTCCTGAGCCATCTCCACTAGTCTCTCAGCTCTCCCAGCCCTCTCATATGCTTCCTTTACATCAGTAAGGACTCCCACGGGTAACTTATCCATAATTTTTGTGGTTAGCCCTCTCTCAAACCTCAAAGCCAGATTCTCCTCACTCAAACCCATATCCTCAAGATATCTAGATTTCTCATTGAACTGCTGTAGTACTCGACCCACGACATCTCAAAGATCATCTTAAACTTGTCGAATTCCTCTCTCAACTTACTCCTCACATGTTCTGGTACGAACTCCTTCCTCACAGCCCTACGAAACTCCTCCCAAGGTATAGCGGGTAAGCCTTGGTTTGTATATATCTCCTTAGCACTCACTTTCACCGAATCCCACCACTTGCCACCGCCTCCCTCGGATAGAATGCGGCTGATCCACTCTCATCTCATCGGACAAATAACTAAATCTAGTATGTTCTCCATCTCCCTCGGCCAACTATCAAGAAGGTTAGGCTCCTCAACTCCCTTGTACTCCTTCGGGTTAAACCTCGCAATATAGAGGCTGACTTTAGCATGGTCAACCTCCTTCTCCTTACTCTTATCCTTGTCCTCATTCACTCTCTTCAGGGTCTCAGTAAGAGCATCCTGGTGCTCTAACATCTTGACGATGTCGTCCGTAGTCATAAGCTCAGCTCTCGCATACAAAGCATTTCTCTTGGGCGGCATCTTGAAGCTATATAAGAAAGGGTAAACATAAACACACGTACTAAACCTCGAAACACGAAAACGCGCTGCCCAGAACCTACTCGATCGAGTATCCAAACCCACTCGATCGAGTAACGGGCTACTCGATCGAGTGGCCCCCTACTCGATCGAGTACCCCTAGTTACTCGATCGAGTGCCCCAAAACGCGATTCTGGACTCAAAATCGTCAAAAACCTACCCGATCGATTCAGCCTCACTCGATCAAGTACCACCCATACGTAAGAGCTACCCGATATTATGTCATATACTAACATGCTAACTGTATAAATCACATTATATCATAACAATCATGCTATTAATCGCCACGTTGTAAAACATTCCATCATGCTATCATTCCATCAACAATGTCTATATATATATAACATCACTTTTCTTTTATCTCATCAACTTCCAATTCGAACATCCAACCATCAACACATTCCATCACATTGTTACGTAAGTTACTTAGCACACACATGACTCAACGCACATTTCCCCCATGTGACCGGTTCAAAGTTGTAGGGCGACCCCCGCGACTTTAGGACGTCTCCCAAGCCTTTGCACTAGCTCCTACAACTTCTACCCCGGGTTCATTTTAATTGACTCCCTATGTTCATTAAGTTCATTGGTTACAGGTTTCAGGATCGTCGCTCTGATACCATTTGTAACACCCCCATACTCCAAGTGCCTTACCAGGACCACTCAGGTATGAAGACATCACCATCTCGGTCGCCCGAGGTATGATAATCAAATAGACAAAACAGAAACAACATTTATTAAAAGTAGTTTAATGAATAAATACAATCCTCGAAACCAAACTGAAAGTACAATACATTATTCCAAACTATCTTTCTCAATCGAAATGTAAATAAATGCTAAACTACGAGCGGAAGACTCTATCGTCATGTCGTGGCCATCCCAAATATCCCCGTACTCATCTCTATACTGTTCAATATCTGCTCACCATCCCCGAATGGATCACCGCAGTTTACAAAACAACACCGGGTCGATACTAATCACACAACCAATATAGACAAAGAATAATAAGATACACAGAAAATTGAACCACACACACACACACACACACACACACCAACTCCCATCATCTCAATACGACCGTCCACCGGACCCGACCACCGCATGGGGGACCGCAGCCGTTCCCACCTAAGCCCCGCTCATCGTACGAGCGATAACCCTGTCCATTAATGTGCACATCCCCTTTCGTGGCGGGTTCCACGAAGGGCGAAACTAGGGCGTGAAGTCACTCCCGCAAGTGACCCCACTCAGCCGAGAACGCATCTCGAGAACCATAGACAACCAATCACAATCACAATCACAATCACAATCACAATCATCATATCAAAGAACTAACTACAGCACATCACCAATACCCCATTATGGGACTAATACTGAGTAGGAAATCCTACCTGGAAAGCACAACACGCAGACGGTATCTACAGCTGTATCAAAACGGCTTCTCTACGAATTCTCCTCCTACCATACAACACATAGATGCTACCATTCAAATACTACTCATAAAAACCCCCAATTCCTAAATTAGGGTTTCATCAATCTTAACAAAACATTATATAAATTATATTAAAAGCTTACCCTCGACGCAGGAATCCAACGACGCGAACTACGATACTGAACCGACCGTCGAACTCCGGAATTGTCAAGAACGCGATTAGGAAGAAGACTAGTTGCTTTCTCTCTTAAACGGGTTTTAGGTTTTGTAAAAAGTGATTTAAAACAATTACGAATATGTTTAAATACCTTAATCGCGTAATTAACAAAACCCGAGAAAACCCCCCCGTAAAACCGGACACTCGATCGAGTACCCAAGGTACTCGATCGAGTACCCCCTTACTCGATCGAGTACCCCAGCTACTCGATCGAGTACCCAACAGGTCAGAAACTATTTTATTCCGCAACTTGCCCTTACTCGACAGAGTAAGGGCTACTCGATAGAGTACCCCAAGACATATAAATACGGAGTATTACACGGTGCGACCTCCCGAATGGCTCAACATGAAGTTTATAATACACGGTTTCGAGATTCTGAGGAAAAAAATTCTCTGAAATTCACATAAAAGGTTTCTCGGGTCACATAAAGCGGTCACACAAAATTTGAGGAGCAACGAAGGACATTTGGGGGTACCGGTAAGTAGGGATGACAATGGGTCGGGTCCACTATGACCCGGACCCGGACCCGTGACACAAACATTGGACCCAGACCCGACCCAGGGTCTAAAATTGTCGGACCCATACCCAGACCCAATGGGTATGGGTAGGGTCCGGGTCTACCCACGGGTCTAATTATTTGTAGTGCACTGACTTAAAATGAACAAACTGAAACCCTCATTTTTGTTTTCCTTGTAAATGAATTTTACAGCAACTATTGATGACAAATCTAATTCATAAGTTAAATTTACAGCAACTAATGATAACAAATCCAATTCATGGCATAAAACTAGATCTGGCAAAAGCAACCCGATCCGAAAAAGCTGACCCGAGACCCGAAGTGACCCGAACTACATCACCTGAATGTGACCCGAAAACTCGAATTGACCCGACCCGACCCGAACATGACCCGAGCTTTCTTGACCCGAATTGGTCTGACACAAAAATGACCCGATCCGAAACCATCAAACACGAAAATAACCCGACAAAATATAACTCTAATTGAACCGAAAAGCCTTGAAATGACAATTTCTCTATTATTCATTTTTCCGAAAATGACCCGACCGAAACAAGCCGACCAGCTTGACCCAGAACTGACTCGGCCAACAAACCCGAAACAGACCCGAAACCCGAAATGACCCGTCCCGACCCGAGTTACCCGAAATCATTGAGAAATCCAAACTTACCCGACCCGAATTGGCCCGACCCGAACCCGGCCCGTTGACCCGTTTTGCCAGGTCTACATAAAACCTAAGCAAATCCTACCAAATACAATAACCAGATTTGCTAAATTGATTAATAAAGACAAATAAAAGATCTTTATGTAAACCAATCAATTACGAAACCTAAAGCTAATATTGTACTAATCTTCGTCGATGAATGCTGGTCACAGGTCCGGTAGATCTGGTCGCTGCTCTCATAGTCGCCCCTTGTTGGTGTTCTGGTTGGTGATTCATGGTTTTATTTAGGAGTGAGAGAGGGAAATAGAAACTTCATTAATGTTTGAAATTGTAAACGGCTGGTTTGTTAGGTTAGAAATGAGAAAAGTTAACAAAGGTTGACGTGTGAGGAGGGGATATAACTTACTTTGTTAATTGTTATTGCAGTAGTGTTGTATTTTGGGATTAAATAGTATTTTTTCTTAATCTTTTAAATTGTACGGGTCTAGGGTCGGGTCCGAGTCTCATAATTAAGACCCATACCCGAAATTTTTATGTTGGACCCATACCCGATCCATACCCGGTGGGTCCCAAAAAATTAGACCCATACCCGACCCATTAGGGTCCGACCCGAAGGGTCTGGGTCGGGTCCCCGACCTATTGCCATCCTTATCGGTAAGCTATTAACCAGCATTCGTCGAAACTCGGATAATCGTGAAAACTTAACTAAGACTCATTATTTGGGGCGGAAATCGAATAGGTTTACTCCTGCAATGACATCGGACACGTGGTTGGAAAACGGGGAGAAAAAGAAACATGGTCTGGTACGACCTCATGAACGGCTCAAATTGAAGTGTATAATACACGATTTTCGAGATTTCAGGGTCTCGGAAAAAATTCTATGGAAATTACGCAAAAGTTTTCTCGAGTCACAGAAAGCGGCCACACAAAATTTGAGGAGCAACGGAGGACAATTAGGGGTACCGGTATGCCATTAAGCAGCATTCGTCGAACCTCGGATAATTGTGATAAATGAATTAAGACTCGTTATTTGGGGCGGAAATCGAATAGGTTTACTCCTGAAATGACCCCGGACACGTGGTTGAAAAGCGGGGAGAAAAAGAAACGTGGTCTGGTACGACCTCCCGAACGGCTCAAAACGAAGTGTATAATACACGGTTTTCGAGATCCCAGGGTTCCCGGAACAAAATTCTATGAAAATCACACAAAGGTTTCTCGGGTCAAATAAAGCAGCCACACAAAATTTGAGGAGCAACGAAGGACATTTAAGGGTACTTGTATGCGGTAAACCAGCATTCATCGAACCTTGAGTAATCGTGAAAATGAATTAAGACCCGTTATTTGGGGCGGAAATTGAATAGTTTCACTCCTGCAATTACCGGGTTAAATAAAGAGGCCACAAAAAATTTGAGGAGCATTGGAGGACACTTGGGGGTACCAGCATTCGTCGAACCTCGGATAATCGTTAAAAATAAATTAAGAATCGTTATTTGGGGCGGAAATTCAATAGTTTTACTCCTTCAATAACCTCGGACACGTGGTTGAAAAAAGAGTAGGAAAAGAAACGTGGTCCGGTACGACCTCCCTAACGGCTCAAAATGAAGTGTATAATACACGGTTTTCGAGATTATAGGGTCCCGGAACAAAATTCTCTGGAAATCAAACAAAAGGTTTCTCAAGTAATATAAAGCGGCCACACAAAATTTGAGGAGAAATGGAGAACATTTGGGGGTACCGGTATGTGATAAACCAGCATTCGTCGAACCTCGGATAATCGTGAAAAATGATTTAAGACTCGTTATTTGGGGCAGGAATTGAATAGTCTTACTCCTGCAATGACCCAGGACACGTGGTTAAAAAACGGGGAGAAAAATAAATGTGATCCGCTATGACCTTCCGAACGGCTCAAAATGAATTGTATAACACCTGATTTTCGAAAATTCCGGGTCTCGGAAAAAAATTCTCTGGAAATCACACAAATATTTTCTCTAGTCAAAAGAGTGGCCACGCAAAAATTGAGGAGCAACGGTGGACATTTGGTTGCGCCAGTATGCGATTAACCAGCATTCTCGAACCTCGGATAATCGTGAAAATTGAATTAAGACTCAATATTCGGGCGGAAATAGAATAGTTTTACTCCTACAACAACCTCTAACACGTGGTTGAAAACCGGGGGGAGAAGAAACATGTTGCGGTGCGACCTCCCAAACGGCTCAACATGAAGTGTATATTACACGGTTTCGAGATTTCAGGGCCTCGGAAAAAATTCTCTGGAAATCACACAAAAGTTTTCTGGAGTCACAGAAAGCAGCCACACAAAATTTGAGAAGCAACGGAGCACATTTGAGGGTACCGGTATGCGATTAACCAGCATTTGTCAAACCTCGGATAATAGTGAAAATTGAATTAAGACTCGTTATTTGGGGCGGAAATCGAATAGGTTTACTCGTGCAATGACCCAGGGGAGAAAAAGAAACGTGGTCTGGTACGACTTCCCGAACGGCTCAAAATGAAGGGTATAATACATGATTTCGAGATTCCATGGTCCCGGCACAAAATTCTCTAAAAAACGAACAAATGGTTTCTCGGGTCACATAAAGGCGCCACACAAAATTTGAGGTGCAACGGAGGACATTTGGGGGTAACGGTAAGCGATTAAGCAGCATTTGTCAAACCTCGGATAATCGTGGAAACATAATTAAGACTCGTTATTTGGGGCCGAAATCGATAGATTTACTCCTGCAATGACCAAGGAAGAAAAAGAAACGTGGTCCGGTACGACCTTCCGAACGGATCAAAATGAAGGGTATAATACACGGTTTCGAGATTCCATGCTCTCAAAACAAAATTCTCTGAAAATCGCACAAAAGGTTTCTCAGGTCACATAAAGGGGCCACACAAAATTTGAGGAGCAACGGAGGACATTTGGGGGTAACGGTAAGCGTTTAAGCAGCATTCGTCAAACCTTGGATAATCGTGAAACATTAATTAAGACTCGTTATTTGGGGCGGAAATAGAATAGATTTACTCCTGCAATGACCTCGGACATGTGGTTAAAAAACAGGGAATAAAAGAAACATGGTGCGGTACGACCTCCCGAACGGCTCAATACGAAGTGTATATAATACACGGTTTTCGAGATTTCCGTTCTCGGGAAAAATTCTCTGAAAATCACACAAAAGTTTTCTCGGGTCACAGAAAGAGGCCACACAAAATTTGAGGAGCAACGGAGAACACTTGGGGATACCAGTATGCGATAAACCAGCATTCGTTGAACCTCGAATAATCATGAAAAAATAAATTAAGAGTCGTTATTTGGGGCGAAAATTAAATAGTTTTACTCCTGCAATGACCTCGGACACGTGGTTGAAAAACGGGGAGAAAAAGAAACGTGGTCTATTACGACCTCCCGAACGGCTTTAAATGAAGTGTATAATATACGGTTTTCGAGATTATAGTGTCCTGAAACAAAATTCTCTGGAAATCAAACATAAGGATTCTCGGGTCATACAAAGCGGGTACACAAATTTGAGGGGCAACGGAAGACATTTGGCGGTACCGGTATGCGATAAACCAGCATTCATCGAACCTCGGATAATCGTAAAAAATAAATTAAGACTCGTTATTGGGGGCGGAAATTGAATAGTTTCACTCCTGCAATGACCCCGGACACGTGGTTGGAAAACAGGGAGAAAAAGAAACGTAGTCCGGTACGACCTTCCGAACGGTTCAAAACGAATTGTATAATACACGGTTTTCGAGATTTCTGTGTCTCAAAAAAAATTTCTCTGGAAATCAAACAAAAGTTTTCTTGGGTCACATAAAGCGGTGATACGTGCCTAATGTATAGTCTTTTTAGCCTATTTAAGCACGTATTTCTATGCATTTCTATACTGTTTTTATGGTATTTTGCCCCGAATTGGCTACTTTGGTGTATTTTGTCCTTTTTGTAGGAATGATCGCGAAAGTAGTGGAACCATACTCCTTTTTGTCCTTTTGGGTGCATTTAGAGGAGACAAGATTGTCCCAGAGTGAGATACTGCATTTGGAAGCGTCGCGGCACGCATTTTGAGACACTTAGGTGAAGACGTGAGCTGAAATGAAGACATAGCCACTCGATCGAGGAGCTTACTGGTCGATCGAGTGGTTTCTACACCCCCTGTTGATCGATTGAGAGGTTTACCAGTCGATCGAGTAAGCTGCACCAAGACCAAGTCCTCGATCGAGTAACCTGTTGGTCGATCGAGTAACTTTTGCTGAGAAGTTGGTCGATCGAGTGGTTTAATCCACTCGATTGAGTGGTTTTCGTCATTATGGGCTTTTAATCAGTCCATGTTTTGTGTTATCTCGCTAAACATTATTTCCTTTTTGCTATTTAAGCACATTACTAGGTTAATTAGGATTACCTTTAATCTATCAAACTCTCTTACTGAAACCTTAGTACGTAGCTTTTCTTTCCTTCTCTGTTACTTTTCCTTGGGATTATTGTTGATCGGATTCAGTTGTTCTTTACGCCGGATTCGCGCTGATTGTAATCCTTTCTTTCCTTATTTAATAATAATCATTTGTTGCTTTAATTTCTCAACTGTGTTCTTATTCCCCTTTGCCCTAGTTTTCATTATTGCGTTTTATTATTTATTCATTATGTTTTCTGCTGGAAATTTGTCTGCTGTTAGTTTAATTACCGATATGAGTAGCTAAACCCCTTTCATGTTGGGATTAGGAGATCTGCGGTAGAAATGTGACGATGTAGTGAATGAATTAGACGAATTAATTACGAGACTCTGTCACTATAGCAATTTAACTGTAATTACCGACCTAGTTGAGTGCACGCTTCTATGTCACCCTTTAATCTGGCTAAAATTAATCCTGGATCGAATGATTGGACTAAATAGGCCTGCTATAAACAGTAGACTACCCTAATGAGGACGAAAGTTAAGTTAGTGGTATTTTAGGATAGAAAGTGGACCGAAAAGGACCCTTTAACACTCGTCTCACATTAGTTCGTCTGAGTCATTTACAGCTGGGTTATTGGACTACCGTAGTGAACCGAAATCCCGACATGTCCCTCTCTTTTTGATAGTTTAATCGTATTTTATTCTTTACTGCTTTTATTTTATTTCTCTTCCCTTCTGACTTCGTAGTTTAGAACCAATTTCAAACAAACCCCCAATTGTTACCATAGGATTAGAAATAGACAGCTATAGTTACGTTACCTCCCTGTGGATTCGATACTCGACTGCCTCTGCTACATTTTAGTTGAGACCGTTAGGTTTTATCTTTGATAGGATTGCGATAGCCGTGTCAAATTTTGGCGCCGTTGCCGGGGAGGCAATTGTTCAATTTATTAGTTGCTTTATTTTTAGTCCTTTCCAGTCTAAGGGACACCCGTTCCTTAGACTATTCTTATTTTCTGTTGTAGTTTCTTCTTATGCGCAGGTCGCAGGGTGGTCCACTACTACTATTTGATCCTGAGATTGAAAGATCTCTGCACGTAAAGAGGAGATTATTTCAAGACCAACGGTCAGAGGAAGAGTTTAGTTCTCGTTCCAACTATTACGAGAACAAACTGTTCGAGGATAACCCACCTTCTTCTCCAGTCTCACACTCATCAGTTGAAACCGTTATTTTTCCAGACTTTCCCGAAATGGCCGAAGAAGCGACCATTGCCAGTCATTCGAACCCACAAACCGAGGATCTTTACAAGGGGTTCGAGCTACCAGGGATGCCAGAAATTCGAGCCAAACCTTCTTACCTTAATATGGTTGAGAAGAATCGATTCGGTGGGGGGCGCGAACGAGGATGCAGTGAAGCACATGGAGACGTTTATTGATTATTGCTGCTCCATACCCCCACCTGCTGGCGTGACAGCGGATCAGATAAAAGAAACCATGTTCATCTTATCACTCCGCGATGCTGCGAGGGAGTGGTATAGGGATTTGGACCGAGCTGCTCACGGCATAACTGACTGGAATTCACTGGCTTTAGCGTTCTATAAGAAGTATTTTTCTGCATCAAGGACTATTACCATTAGAGCTCAGATAACGAGCTTCAAACAAGGTCCTGACGAGAACTTTCACGAGGCATGGGTTCGATTTAAGAAGCTAGTGCGTACCATACCGCACCATGGTTTCGAAAAATGGAGCTTGTGCAATCATTTCTATAATGGTCCAGTACGACGATCGGAGGGCCATTTTGGATCTTTGCGACCAATGGCCGATTTGGTGAAAACTTGGGAGCAACCAAGGGGTGGAAGATCATAGATGATTTGGCCATCCATAAGGCTGAATATGGGAACTCGAGAGGAAATCAAAGAAGAGTGCTGAATCTTCTTCTGTCGCATTTGCACTTGAAGCTCTTCTTTGTAAGGTTTGACAAGTATGAGCTAGGAGGAGCCTCCAAGGGAGGCATGTATCGAGTTAATGCTATGACAGACGGTCCCTTTCGTCTCGTAGAAGATGTGGGGAGAGGGACATGTCTCGGATCATTGTCCCAGTCCTTTTGAGCAATGCGCGCCTTCCAACACTACAGGCGGAACAACGATTACTACGAGCCGAATGTCCACCCCAATTTGAGGTGGAGTAGTCAGAATGTACTTAATCCCACTGCCCCTCCGCATCAGCCGTATATCCCTCCACACAAGAATCAACAGGGCTATCAGAAATCTCCTTCTTTCAACCCTCCTAACCAAGGTACATCATCTTCTAGTGGGGTGAGTGAAATGGGTGAGCTTAAGTTCATGATGCAAGCCATATCGAAGCAATTGCAGCTGAATGATCAACAAAATCAACAGCAAAACGCATCATACAAGGCACTTGAGACTCAAGTTGCCCAACTTGCTGCACATCAATCCTCGAGAAAGCCGGGTCAATTACCGACTCAAAATGAGAAAAATCCACATGAGACGGTAAACCTGATAGAATTGAGAAGCGGTCTTTCTTATGAGGGACCGTGAGTGAAGAAATCGGACCCTAGGAAGCCATTACGATGGTGAACGATTATCTTGTCGAGAAAAAAAGGGCTCACGACAAAGGAACTACTCGATCGACTGAAAACTGGTGTTCGATCGAGCAGAATTGAGGATGATAGTGGTCGATCGAGTGACTTTTCCACTCGATCGAGTGAACAGGAGGACCAAACTGGTCGATCGAGTAGAATTCCTACTCGATCGAGTGAAGCAGATGAAGAAGCTGGTCGATCGAGTAGAAACTGTGCTCGATCGACTTCTGTTGAAGAAGAAACCACTCGATCGACTGAAGAAGTTGATCGATCAAGTAGTATTGATGACGGGAAGCTTATACGAGAGCCTGCTAGTGCTCGTTTAAGCGAGAAATCACCGGAAAGACCTCGTTCTAGAGGTAAGAAGCGTCCAAAGGATATTGAACTTGCACCGGAAGACACTTTGGAAGCGAGGAACAAGGGACTCGAAATACCAATCACGGTTCCCTTCCCGAGGCGGCTGCAGAATACCAAAGTTAATCAACAGTTTGGCAAATTTGTCGAACTTTTGAAAAGCCTGGAAGTCAGCGTGTCGTTCACTGAATTGCTAACTAAGTTACCCTCTTATTTAAAGTTTATGAAAGAAACTTTACAACGTAAGAGGACTATTAATGATAATGAGACCGTAGCTTTGACTGAGGTGGGGTCAGCCCTATTTCAAAATAAGCTACCTCCTAAGCAATCAGACCCGGGTAGTTTTTCGATCCCTTGTCACATCGGTATGCATTTGATTGATAACGCGCTATGCGATTTAGGCGCTAGCGTAAGTGTTTTACCTTTGTCTCTGGCCAAGAGACTTGGTTTGACAAAACTGAGTTGCACCAACATGACTGTCCAGATGGCCGACCGTAGTCTATCACGGCCATTAGGTATAGTAGAAGACGTACCTGTTCAGATCGGGAAGTTCTTTGTTCCCGTTGATTTTGTTGTCTTAGACATCCCCGAAGATGTGCACACCCCTATCATTTTAGGGCGACCATTTTTGTCTACTGCCCGTGCAGTAATAGACGTCAGGGGGAAGACTTTGACCTTCCAGGTAGGAGACGAGGAGCTGATTTTTCATCAGTCCAAGTTCCGGAGAGCTCTCATGCAAGCCCAGCCTTGCAATGCTCTTTCTTCTATTAGTCCTATTATTGACACTCCAGATGAAAATTTGGAGAATATTGCTGTTATTCCTAACCCTCCGCCTCATACTGAGAGCAAAAAGGAGGAAAGTTCGTCTGTTTTCTCACTGCAGTACGAGATGAAAGCAAGGATGGGGTCATCAAGGGACATGGTGCAACCACTATCAATCAAATTGGAAACAAGGATGCCAAAGAAGATGACAGAGGAGCAAGGACGAAGCAAGTTCGAACCTACGTGGATTGGAACTACATTCATCCTACTGTTGCAAATAGTAATTCAAGCTCATGGAAATTAAAGAGGTCGGTCAGTATTGCTGAAGTGACGTCCTCCAGTCAGAAGCCCACGAAGAGGCTACTGAAATTTGATGGGAATTAAACGGGGAAATGCCCCGTGTAACACCTTGTAATAGACAATTTTTGAATTTCTTTTGAATTTGCTTTATTGCGTTTTAATTAGGACAATTAGTTTAGACAATTTTTAGCATAGACGTAAGACTATAGACTGTGTTTTTTTTGCATATTTGGTATTTTGGGATATCTTTGGATGTGTTTTATGCAGGTTTGGGGAAGTTTCACGCATTTCAAGGAAGTAAAGACGGAAATTCAAGAGTCCACAAGAGGAAAGTGATACTGTCGTTTCGTACCAAAAATAAAATACCTAGATTACTGCTAACAGAAGTCAGCGGCAAGTAGGGTCGATCTCCACAGGGAGGCGGTGTACTATCTATTTGTCTATTTATCTGTCTAATGTCACGATGGGGGTCGAATTGATTTAACTAACTAGAGACTAAAGCGAGGGAAATGAAAAAGAGAAATTAACAAAAGGAGAAGGGTAGTATGCTAAGAGTCGGTCCACCGTGGCAGCTATCAGATCTTATACTATCAGGAATACTGAGGTGATTAAACTATTGATAAGAAGAGCTATGGTCGTCACCTTTCGGTCCTTAAACCGCCCTAGAGCGTAAACAGCTTAACTTTCGCCCTCACTGCAATACCCTATTGTAATTAAGCAAGCCTTCCCTTCCAATCTTTCGATCTAGGTCGGGGTTAACTAGATTTATGGTCTCCTGCATGCATTCATTCGACCGGATAACAATTAAATTGCCTAATACAATTCCTATCGCAAGTCTAACCTATTCAAGTCAGTTAAAACATCGCTACCACGACTTCCCTAATCCTAACATACTACGGGGAATTAGCTACTCATAATAAAATAAGCAATGATAATAATTAAAGAAGAAATAAGCATTAAAAGAGAATAAGGGAAGAAGAATTACTGAAATTAATCCTAATTAAAAGAACAAAGAGCAAAAGTAGCGATGTAAAAGTAATGAAGGAAAGTAATTAGAGAGAAGAAGCCCCGGATAAAAAGCATAACATAATTGACGACCTAACTCCTATTTATAAGAAATTAGGAGTTTAATTAAACCTAATGACGGAAAATAACTAAAAAGCCCAGCCCGTCAGCAAAATCCACTCGATCGAGTAACTAAATCACTCGATCGAGCAAAGGCATAAAAGGAACTGGTCGATCGAAAGGAAAAATAGTCGATCGAGTACTTATTCATCCTAAAACCACTCGATCGAGAAGAAGTGGCTCTCGATCGAGCAAATGGGCTCTCGATCGAATAGAAATAGTTCTCGATCGAGCACTTCTCAGCGCGTAATTCCTGCTTCGCGCACTGAACTTCAAACGGCTGTCATTTCTTCGTTACTTGGACAAATAAAGCGTGGTTGGTGGCGTTGGAAAGCTAAGAGGATAAGCTTTCACCTACAACTGAAATCACCTTAATAACTGCTGTAGAACTCGAGATATGGCTCTTACAAGCAGGAACTAGCAAATTGAAGCACTCTCTTGGCTCGCCTAACTTCCTTACTCCAATGCGCATCTCAAAATAGCTTCATTTCCGCTCTAAATTCACTCTTCCTCCAAATGCATGCTAAAAGGACGGTAAAAGGCTCGATTTCACTACTTCCTGGTTCATTCCTGCAAATAATAACCCAAAGTAGCATATTCGGGGCATTTCGTAGCAATAAACCACGATAAAGGCATAGAAATACGTGCATAAAATAGGCTAAAAAGACTATATAAAATGCACGTATCAAATCTCCCAAACCAATCCTTTACTCGTCCCCCGAGTAAACTAAAATGCAACTAAAGGAACGGAAAAAGATAACTCAGAGCTAGCTACAAATGCCCACTTAAGCCAATTTAATGCAAGCAAACTAACACTTATAGCAGATAGTCAAATGCAAACGAGTTATAAGATGTTTATAATAAAGCTGAACCGTCGACCTTGCAAGACCCTTAACAATGGACTCTCACGGGTCACTCTTTCTCTCATGAAGCAAAGGGCAAGCATATATATGTAAGAGAGGAAGAAGAATAGACGCTCACCTAGACTACGACCTACATAGCATGCATGCAACTAATATGATAGACAATTCTAGCTACCAAACGTACATTCCAACCAAACGAGGTCCTGTCACAGCCGAGGGCTTACAAAAATATGGTAAAGTGAGGGAATGGGTAGGAAAAAAGGCAAAACATTTATGGGAATGTGGAGGTATAGGTGATCAAGCTAGTACCTAAACAAAACCATATGAAACATATCCATTTCCAACTCAATTATGAATCTAAGCACATGCCCTTCAATTGGCACAAAATCTCACCAAACCAAACTGAACATACTCCTCAAATGATATAAGATAGAACATAGGAGCAGAAACCGTCTCAAACAACATCTATTTTTTTTTCTTCTTTTTCGAATTTTCTATTTCTTCACATTTTTCATTTTTTTCCGATTCTTTTTTTCATCAACTTCTTTTTTTTTCATCTCACGTCTTATTTTTCTTTTTCATTTCTTTTTTTCTCATCCTCCTTCTCTTCATAAATTACCAACTCCGAATCAATAGATACAAGCCAAACTTGATACAATAGACAATATACCGCAGAAACAATCTAAACTAGCTTGACAAGGCAGGCTAAATTTGGATGTAGCTAAGGGTCAACTGGCAAATTTGGCTAATGTGGAGTTTATGGGTAAAAATGAAAGAAAGGGAAATGTAAGCACCTCCCTGCATGTGACACCAACCACTAACCCGAATGTATGCAGGCAAAAAGCAATTGAATTTCATATACGTGCAAATTAATGATACATGATATGCAAGGAGTAACTACTCACAATCCTACATGAAACCGGTCATAAATGACACCAGCTTATAAGGCTCTAAATCTTAGAAATTATAAGTAGGTTGCCAAAATTTCAGGTCAAGTCTATTCGTTCAGCGAAATTAAACATTAACTCGTAGATATGCAATAAGACAAAGCTAAAAGATAACAGTTCAATGCAAGGCTTAAGCAAAAAGACAAATAATAGTGCAATATCATCATGGAAATCTACCGTTCCGACTCAACCTATATGCTAAATTAAACGTGCAAATTTTTTTGAATTTTATCAATTTTTCAAATTTTTATTGAATTTTTTTTGAATTTTTATGAAATAAATAACAATGCAAACAGAAAATTAAATGTGATAACTGAAATGCAAATAAAAACAATATGCAGACACAGATATGGATGCATAACCTCCCCAAACCAAACTGTACAATGCCCCCATTGTACCAAAACATGGAAAGGAAATGCAAACTGAAAGGAGAAAGAGAGTAAATGCGGAAAACTCACAATATTGCGCGAATAAGGGGACCTCCCCAAACCGACCATGAAATGGGAGGTTGCTAAGGGCCCGGAAAACCGTCTCAGGAAGCTAATCAAAGTCAATAGCACTCGATCAAGTGGAATAGTAGCTGATCGAGTGAACTGGGCATTCAAAAACTGCTCGATCGAAAGGTAACTAGGTCGATCGAGTGGTTCTCCTTTTGCAGGTGGTCGATCGAGTAGAGGAAATGCTCGATCGAATGGATTTGGCAGCAAAAGTGCTCGATCGAGTACAACAAGTACTCGATCGAGTGATCCTCAGCGTATTCCTGCAAAATGCAATGAAAAACAGCCCGCAACTGACAAAAACAAGCATACTGAGATAGTCTATGGTATAAAAACCATTTATTACAACTGAAATAAAATAAAAGCAAAATAAAATCGCCGGGTTGCCTCCGGGTAGCGCTAGCTTCATCAGTCCCTCGACCTTCTTTTCTTCGAGCCTCTCTAATAGTCACAATCAAAACAGCTCAAAGCGCGCAGCAACCTGTCAAAAAGCTGCGCATGTGCTACACAAAAGAGTAAGTAGCACCAAAGTGGAACAGAGAAGTAGGAAATAAAAATGTTTAACTTTTTAAGCCGCACATATTTCCTATGTGAGCTCCTAAATTTATCCACAAAATAAAGGAGCGGCGGAGCAATTGACGATAATATAGGGCTCCAATTCAGATAAACAATTTTATAATGATAAGGATGGTGAAAATTCGTTAAGTTGTAAGACCTACTAGGAAGGGGCAAAGCATTAGAATGCAAAGCATAAGTCAAACGAGGCAATTTACTATTTAAACAAACAATAATTAAATTATTGTTCACTACCTCAGTTGATCGCTCTCAATGACGGAATCGTAGATAAAAGAATTTATTACCTCATCCGCGCTAGGAGTGATTACCGACTCATTACCTCTTTGTCACCCTCCTTAGTGGAATTCAGCCCGTAAATCGCAGCCTCAAGTGCATCCAACTCGGCTTTGAATAGGGGAGATTCACCGTATCCATTATCATTATCAAAATCGTCATCTAAATCAAACCCATATGACGAATCATAGCTCCCAATGGCCAACTCAGTCGATCGAGCAAAATAGTCACTCGATCGACCGATTTCCTCCTGAATTCCACTCGATCGAGCAGTGATATCACTCGATCGAAAGCGGTTTCTCTGGCAAATCACTCGATCGACCTATATAAGTCACTCGATCGAGTGATTCCTCCCGTCTGGCTGAAATCTTCGCGTGGGGCAGTGAAATATGATAGGAACTCGTCGTCCGAATCATAGAAGTCATCCTCAGCATTGGGCAACACGGTTTCTTCAGGGGAAAAACCGCTCTCAGCAAGGTATACCTCTTCTTCTTGCATCTCAGCTGCTAACTAAGCAACTACAGACTCGAGCTTATCAATTCGCGAGAAGTATTCTTGCGCTTGGAATGCAAGTGTCTCCATCAAGGATTTCAGCTCCGCAATCTCTTCTTCTTGTATCTCTGGAGGATCTTGTTGCGGTGGCCATTGATAGGATGGATGTGGCGGCACAACTACAGCTGCATTGTGCTCAGCAGGACCACATCTCCCGCGGCAGATCACCGGTTGTTCCATATAATGGGACATCGGTGACGGGTCAAAGGTACTCAAGCCTTCCCTTTGACGGTCTTTCACCTAGAACTGTCTAGGTAGTACCTGTAAGGCCTATCAAAACAGCACTCAAGGAAAAAGATCAGAACGGCCTCAAGGGAAAAATCCTCTGAGGCTAAAACAGATAAAATTTAAACAAATAAATAAATAGATTGCCTCCCCGGCAACGGCGCCAAAATTTGATACCGTCGTTTAGTATCAAAATTAAATTTATAATTCCAAACTAAAACTATAGCTAGTGATAGTAAGGGTCGAACCACAGAGAGACAAGGTTGATTTTGTTTGCTATTTTTCAGTCTATAAAAGTAACAATTAATTGGGGGGTTTTGATTTGGTTTGAAACTAAGTTGCAAGTGAAATAAAATGCTGTAAAAAGATGAAAACAATAATAGAGAAATAGCTAGGACGATCGGTTCACTACAGTTTCGACGGCATTAATCTAGAGTAGGTCTGATATGAGTACGGTATTCGGGTAAATGACAGGCCCTCACGGTCCACTATCAACAGGGAACACCCTTTCGGTCTGAATTCCCTCCCTAAATCACACTAACTAACTTTCGTTCTGGTCAGTGTAGCTAAGTCTGCAACTTCTATCTCCTTTCGGTCTCAAGAAATTCCTATTGCCTTTCGGTCTCAAGGGTAGACTAATTATCATAGTTTTCTAGGTCTATTCTATTCTAATCTCTCGATCTAGGTCTAGAATTCCCAAGTCAATTAACAATTCTCCTTTTGGTCTCCTCATTAAATATAGCAATTAAATAACTATGATAAAGAAAATACCGACCTAAACAATCCTACAACATCCTAAGCCGTCTACACTATAGATCTCCTCACATCCTAGCGAAGGGAATCTAGCTACTCATAATGATAATTGAAATAACAATAAATTGTGAACTAACTAAATACGAAAACATAATAATTGAACTTAATAAATTAAAAGGCATAAAAGAAATCAATCTAGAGTAATAACTAATAACAATAATTAAATACGTAAGCAAAAGATTAATTATTGAAAGATTAAGAGTAGAAATTACAAAGGAAATTTGAAGAAGAAGAGGAACGAAGAGCCGTCCCCAAGCGATATCCAAAGCAACGTAATACTAAAAATTTGATACTGTCGTTTCGTACCAAAAATAAAATACCTAGATTACTGCTAACAGAAGTCAGCGGCAAGTAGGGTCGATCTCCACAGGGAGGCGGTGTACTATCTATTTGTCTATTTATCTGTCTAATGTCACGATGGGGGTCGAATTGATTTAACTAACTAGAGACTAAAGCGAGGGAAATGAAAAAGAGAAATTAACAAAAGGAGAAGGGTAGTATGCTAAGAGTCGGTCCACCGTGGCAGCTATCAGATCTTATACTATCAGGAATACTGAGGTGATTAAACTATTGATAAGAAGAGTTATGGTCGTCACCTTTCGGTCCTTAAACCGCCCTAGAGCGTAAACGAAATTAACTTTCGCCCTCACCGCAATACCCTATTGTAATTAAGCAAGCCTTCCCTTCCAATCTTTCGATCTAGGTCGGGGTTAACTAGATTTATGGTCTCCTGCATGCATTCATTCGACCGGATAACAATTAAATTGCCTAATACAATTCCTATCGCAAGTCTAACCTATTCAAGTCAGTTAAAACATCGCTACCACGGCTTCCCTAATCCTAACATACTACGGGGAATTAGCTACTCATAATAAAATAAGCAATGATAATAATTAAAGAAGAAATAAGCATTAAAAGAGAATAAGGGAAGAAGAATTACTGAAATTAATCCGGAATTAAAAGAACAGTAGCAAAAGTAGCAGTGTAAAAGTAACAGAAGGAAAGTAATTAGAGAGAAGAAGCCCCCCGGATAAAAAGCATAACATAACTGACGACCTAACTCCTATTTATAAGAAATTAGGAGTTTAATTAAACTTAATGACGGAAAATAACTAAAAAGCCCAGCCCGTCAGCAAAATCCACTCGATCGAGTAACTAAATCACTCGATCGAGCAAAGGCATAAAAGGAACTGGTCGATCGAAAGGAAAAATAGTCGATCGAGTACTTATTCATCCTAAAACCACTCGATCGAGAAGAAGTGGCTCTCGATCGAGCAAATGGGCTCTCGATCGAATAGAAATAGTTCTCGATCGAGCACTTCTCAGCGCGTAATTCCTGCTTCGCGCACTGAACTTCAAACGGCTGCCATTTCTTCGTTACTTGGACAAATAAAGCGTGGTTGGTGGCGTTGGAAAGCTAAGAGGATAAGCTTTCACCTACAACTGAAATCACCTTAATAACTGCTGTAGAACTCGAGATATGGCTCTTACAAGCAGGAACTAGCAAATTGAAGCACTCTCTTGGCTCGCCTAACTTCCTTACTCCAATGCGCATCTCAAAATAGCTTCATTTCCGCTCTAAATTCACTCTTCCTCCAAATGCATGCTAAAAGGACGGTAAACGGCTCGATTTCACTACTTCCTGGTTCATTCCTGCAAATAAGACAAAATAACCCAAAGTAGCATATTCGGGGCATTTCGTAGCAATAAACCACGATAAAGGCATAGAAATACGTGCATAAAATAGGCTAAAAAGACTATATAAAATGCACGTATCAGAAAGTCCTCGATCGAGTACTTTTTGTACTCGATCGAGTGGAAAGATGGTCGATCGAGTAGTTTATTTACTCGATCGAGAAAAGCCAAAGGAGGTACTGGTCGATCGAGTTGATGTTTATCGATCGAGCAGCAGGGACATCAAAAGTCCTCGATCGAGTGACTTAAAATCACTCGATCGAGTGGAAGTGAATAAGACACGGGAGTTTTCTAAACTTAAACTCTTAATTTCCTTTTCTAATTCATTCTACCCTTATTTTCGTCTAACCCCTTCCCCTAATTGCGTTTTCATCTCCCCCCAAATCTCCATTTTTTTGCCCAAATCACCAAATCCGTCACCTACATTTCATTGCTTGCACATTAATCTTCAAAAGCCCCTTGATTTCCCCTCTGTTTGTGCTCGTTTTCTCGGTGTTTAAAGGGTTTTAGGGTTTGCGGTTTTAAGCTCGATAATCCGCCATTGTTGCTTGTTTATTTGAGGATTATTTGCATATTGTAGGTTCTTATCATCAAGTAAGTATTTCTTCACCTTCTTTGCATTTTAATCTCGATTATCTTGAATTTTATAAGGTGCTAGAGAATTAGGGTTTCGAAAATCCCCTTTGAGTCGAAATTTTCGACTTGATTATGTTGTCTGGTCTTAATTAGCTTGCTTGATGATCATGATCATAATTCCTCGCTGCTTAATACATGTTATTTCGATTTTCACATGATCTTTGTGATATGGGTTCAGGATAGTCGAATTTTTCGACCGTCACTTTGCTTCTTTTCTTTGTTAAATTCTGTCTCGCTAGCATCTTGTTGCGCTTTTTACTTCGATTGTTAATCAAATCGCACTCCCATGTATGCTTAGCCATGCTTCACTGAGCCTTTGCAAAGAAACAGCGATTAGGGCTATTTAAGTCAAAAACTTTGATTTTCATACGGTCTTTTTGCTGGCATGATCTATCTCATTTCAATTGTTTCTCACATGCCACTGTTGCTCACTGTTTTCCCGTCCCCTATCGCCCTTGCATGTTGTAATTCGAAAATTTTGAGGAATTGTTGGGTTTTGTCTGCTGTAAGTCGAATTTTCGACTGATAGGGCCTTTATGTGCTGTCACATGTTGGTTAACGTGTTGTTTTAACCACGGTTAGCAGCCGTTTTTCTTATTATGCCCTTTATCATTTTGCAGGATGGATACTAGTTCCTTACCTTCTATTAGTACCACCTCCAGTCCGTCCTTGAGCGAGTCGGTGGCCCCTGCTGTTGCCACTAGCTCCGCCTTAGTCACCACGGTAGCTTCAGCTGTTGTTTCTACACCTGCCAGGCCGTTCTCTATGCTGGGTCGAGGAGACACGCCTCGATTCCCGCAACCTGGTATGCTGCCACCTAGGCCGAGTCAGCCGGCTAGCCAGTTAGCCATTACTTCCAGCCCTTCTGGAGCTGTTGTTACGGGAGAGGCTGCTCTCACCCCTTTACCAGGGATGCCCACGGTACGTTTCGCTTCCGCGGATCACCGGACTCGGTTATCCGCTTTGCTTCGTTGCCCTCTCTCCTCTACCCGTTTCATTGCACGGACTGACCTAGAGACCTTAGGAATTTATGAGGAGGTCTGTATTTTGTTGAACGGGACGGGTATGTCGGGTCTGATTACCATGCAGGAAGCTGCTATTCGTATTCCAACTTACGAGTTTTTCAGCTCCTACTCTTTTGACACCGACTCTTACGATGCCAACCACTCTAGTCCTTGCATTCACTTCCGACTCCGCAATGAGTCGCACCACTGGACTTTGGCCAGGTTTGGGGAGGTTCTAGGCCTCGTTAGTGACGGCCCCACCGAGCCACCACGGGATCTCCTTCAGCCGCTTTGGGCTGCACTCTCTCACACTCCCTTCCCCACACGGAAGGGAGCCCACGTACACTTACCTGCTCCCCGTTACTTCTTGCGACTGATAGGAGAGACCATCTTTGGGCGACCTGAGCCCAATAACGTGACCAACACTGAGCTAGCGATTCTCGCGGGATACCTTAACATTGACTACGGTACCCCGTTTGTTCTAAACATTGCATATTTAGTAGCTCAGCATTGGAACGGAATTGGGACGCGGGTCAAGACTTTTGTTGTCTGCGGTGGGTTAGTGACTAGGATTACCTGCCATCTTTACCCCACTGAGCCTGGACTTACTGCGCCTCAAAAGCAGGCTTACCTTGACTTGGCTGCCATGGTTGACTTCGCCTGGTTACCGAAGAAGGGCGCGAGGACGTGGAAGATTTGTGGTTCCACGTCTGTTACCTTGCCGTGCCCTACCCTCCCTCCACTCTTACCGCTCCCGACTGCTGTCGAGGGAGCGAGGCCACCTCCACCCACTTACCACCTTACCTTCACCCCTTCTTCTTCTTCTAGGAAGAGGAAGCGGGAGGCCGGAGAGTCATCTACCCCTCAGGTTCAGACCCCACTCGATCGGGACCCACACAGACTCCCACGCCTGCACCTCCACTTACCCCTCCTCCTTCTGGTTCGGCCTTGCCGACCAATTTTGTTTGCCCTCCTGTTTTAGGGGCGCCCGAGGTCATGGACCAAGGGCGTCGTGATGCCTTGCTTCTGGATATGTGCAGGTACCTTACTGAGATGAGACGGGATATGGCCTTGGCTGTATTCTCGCTCTACGAGTTCCATATCCGAGCACGGCGACCGGTGGCCGCATCCCTCCTTCTACCGATACCCAGAGGGTGGGTACCCTCCACTCCCCTCTGACTCAGAGGACGAGGCGGAGGAGACACCGGTAGCACGAGAGGTGCGGTTGCGGGCTGAGCAGGCGGCACAGCGAGCTGCCAGAGAGGAGGCGAGAGACCCCCCGTTTACACCGGCTGCGGAGGATGAGGCTGGAGATGACGATTCGAGGTTCCCCTAGTTTGTTGCTGGTTTGGGGAAACCGTTTTGTTGGGTCGGAGTACCATGGAGGAGGCGATGACGACGAGTAGCTACTGGTCTACTCACTTCCCCAGTTTTCTGGTTGGTTTGGGGAAGTTCGTGTTTTGTATGTTCTCTTACTCTTTTTATTTCGTCTCCTTTATTTTTATTTTGTTGGTTGTATATTCCCGTTCCCCTTTTTTCTGCTGGTGTATGCTGGAGGACAACGAGGGCGTTGTCCGTTTTGGTTTGGGGAGGGTATTGCATCCTTTTGAGTCTGCATCTGCATTTGTTTTGCATTCACGTTTAATTTTTCGCTTGCATTGTTGTTTATTTTCAATAAAAATCAAAAAAAAAAATCCAAAAAAAAATTAGAAAATTTCAAAAATTCAAAAACATTTCACGTTTACTTTTGCATATAGGTTGAGTCGGAACGGTAGATTTCCGTGATGAAATTGCACTATAATTTGTCATTTTACTTGAGCCTTTCACTTTTATTGATAGTTTTTAGCCTTGTCATACGCATAATCTACGAATTTCTGTTCAAATATAAGCTGACTGTTTAGACTTGACCTATAAACTGGCAAACTACTTAAAAATTCTGAGTTTTAGAGCCATAACTGGTGCCATTTATGACCAGTTCATTAGGAATTTTGAGAGTAGTACTCCTTGCATAGCATGTTCATCTCTTTTGCACATTTATGACATTCAATTTCTCGTCAAATGCACATATTCGGGTTTGTGGTTGGTGTCACATGCAGGGAGGGTCTTGTAAATTTCACTTTCTTTATATCTTTCACCCATTTAGCTCCACATTAGCCAAAACTTGCCTTTTTGACCCATTAGCTACATTCCAAACTAAGCCCGCCTAGTCAAGCTAGTTAGTATGTTCTTTTGTGGTATGTTTTCCATTGCAGTTTGGTCCGTAATTCTTGTTTGGAGTTGGTGTTTGTATTAAGGAAGGAGGAAAAAAAAAGTATTGAAAAAAAAAAGGAAAGAAAACGGGAAAGAAAGGAAAAAAAAAATATGAAAAAAAAAAAAAAAAAAAAAGAGCTGAAACGAAAAAAAAGAAAAGAAAAATTGTGAAAATAGTTGTGCCCTCTTGTCAGAGTTGAGAAGATGTTTGAAGACGTACAATCGACAAGGGTTGTTGTTTCAGTTAGTTATTTCAGACGGTGTTTTTAAAAAGGGAAGTTTGTGACTGTCTGACTCCTCCGTTCTATCCCATATTCTTTGAGGAGATTGTGCTTTGAGTCTAGTGAGTTTTGTGCCAAGTAAAGGGCACTTGTACTTAGTTTTCAGTCAGTTGAGATCCGGATGGTTTCATTATGGTCCTGTTAGGAACTAGCTTGACGCTTTTACCTCCACTTTTCCATAACTTGTTTTGCCTTTTCTCACCTGAACCTCACTATTTCCATATTATTTGCAAACCCTCGGTTGTGACGGACATTATCGGTTGGAATTTGTGCATTAGTACTTGAATTGTCTTTCATTTTTGTTGCATGCATGCTATGTAGGTCGCAGTTAGGTGAGTGACTGTCTTTTCTTCCCTCTTTTACATATAACATTTGCCCTTTGCTTCATGAGAGAAGAGTGACCACGTGAGAGTCCAGCTTTGTTGGTCTTGCAAGGTCGATAGGTCAGCTTTATTTCTGAACAGCTTATAATTCGTTTGCATACTAACTGCTTGGCTTTAACTGTTGATTTTTGTTGCATTAAATTGGTTCAAGTAGACAAGTTAAGCTAGCTCTGAGTTATCATTTCCGTTCCATTAGTTTAGTTTTGAGTTTACTCGAGGGCGAGTAAAGGTTTGGTTTGGGGAGATTTGATACGTGCCTAATGTATAGTCTTTTTAGCCTATTTCAGCACGTATTTCTATGCATTTCTATACTGTTTTTATGGTATTTTGCCCCGAATTGGCTACTTTGGTGTATTTTGTCCTTTTTGTAGGAATGATCGCGAAAGTAGTGGAACCATACTCCTTTTTGTCCTTTTGCATGGATTTAGAGGAGACGGGATTGTCCCAAAGTGAGATACTGCATTTGGAAGCGTCGCGGCATGCATTTCGAGACACTTAGGTGAAGACGTGAGCTGAAATGAAGACATAGCCACTCGATCGAGGAGCTTACTGGTCGATCGAGTGGTTTCTACACCCCCTATTGGTCGATCGAGAGGTTTACCAGTCGATCGAGTAAGCTGCACCAAGACCAAGTCCTCGATCGAGTAACCTGTTGGTCGATCGAGTAACTTTTGCTGAGAAGTTGGTCGATCGAGTGGTTTAATCCACTCGATCGAGTGGTTTTCGTCATTATGGGCTTTTAATCAGTCCGTGTTTTGTGTTATCTCGCTAAACATTATTTCCTTTTTGCTATTTAAGCACATTACTAGGTTAATTAGGATTACCTTTAATCTATCAAACTCTCTTACTGAAACCTTAGTACGTAGCTTTTCTTTCCTTCTCTGTTACTTTTCCTTGGGATTATTGTTGATCGGATTTAGTTGTTCTTTACGCCGGATTCACGCTGATAGTAATCCTTTCTTTCCTTATTTAATAATAATCATTTGTTGCTTTAATTTCTCAACTGTGTTCTTATTCCCCTTTGCCCTAGTTTTCATTATTGCGTTTTATTATTTATTCATTATGTTTTCTGCTGGAAATTTGTCTGCTGTTAGTTTAATTACCGATATGAGTAGCTAAACCCCTTTCATGTTGGGATTAGGGGATCTGCGGTAGAAATGTGACGATGTAGTGAATGAATTAGACGAATTAATTACGAGACTCTGTCACTATAGCAATTTAACTGTAATTACCGACCTAGTTGAGTGCACGCTTCTATGTCACCCTTTAATCTGGCTAAAATTAATCCTGGATCGAAAGATTGGACTAAATAGGCCTGCTATAAACAGTAGACTACCCTAATGAGGATGAAAGTTAAGTTAGTGGTATTTTAGGATAGAAAGTGGACCGAAAGGACCTTTTAACACCCGTCTCACATTAGTTCGTCTGAGTCATTTAAAGCTGAGTTATTGGACTACCGTAGTGAACCGAAATCCCGACATGTCCCTCTCTTTTTGTTAGTTTAATCGTATTTTATTCTTTACTGCTCTTTATTTTATTTCTCTTCCCTTCAGACTTCGTAGTTTAGAACCAATTTCAAACAAACCCCCAATTGTTACCATAGGATTAGAAATAGACAGCTATAGTTACGTTACCTCCCTGTGGATTCGATACTCGACTGCCTCTGCTACATTTTAGTTGAGACCGTTAGGTTTTATCTTTGATAGGGTTGCGATAGCCGTGTCAAGCGGCCACACAAAATTTCAGGAGCAACGGAGGACATTTGGGGGTGCTAGTATGCGATTAACCAGCATTCGTTGCACCTCGAAAATCGTGAAGAATGAATTATTACTTGTTATTTGGGAATGGAATCGAAAAAATTTACTCCTGCAATGACCTCAAACAAGTGGTTGAAAAATCGGGAAGAGAAGATACGTAGTGCGGTACGACCTCCCGAACGGCTCAAAGGAAGTGTATAATACACGGTTTTTGAGATAGGGTCTCGGACAAAATTCTCTGAAAATCACACAAAATATTTCTCAGGTTAAATAAAGCGGCCACAAAAAATTTGAGGAGCATTGGAGGACACTTGGGAGTACCGGTATGCGATAAACCAGGTTTCTTCGAACCTCGGATAATCGTGAAAAAATGAATTAAGAATCGTTATTTGGGGCGGAAATTCAATAGTTTTACTTTTGCAATGACCTCGGACAGTGGTTGAAAAATGAGTAGAAAAATAAACGTAGACCGGTACGACCTCCCTAACGGCCAAAATGAAGTGATACACGGTTTTTGAGATTATAGGGTCCCGGAACAAAATTCCCTGGAAATCAAACAAAAGGTTTCTCGGGTCATATAAAGCAGCCACACAAAATTTGAGGAGCAACGAAAGACATTTGGGGGTACCGGTATGCGATAAACCAGCATTCGTCAAACCTTGGATAATCGTGAAAATTGAATTAAGACTCAATAGTTCGGGCGGAAATAGAATAGTTTTACTCCTACAATGACCTCTAATACGTGGTTGAAAACCGGGGGGAGAAGAAACATGGTGCGGGGTGAACTCCTGAACGTATGAACATGACGTGTATATTACACGGTTTCGAGATTTCAGGGTCTCGGAAAAAATTTTATGGAAAGCACACAAAAGTTTTCTCGAGTCACAGAAAGCGGCGACACTAAATTTGAGGAGCAACAGAGGACATATTGGGGTATCGGTAATCGATTAAGCAGCATTCGTCAAAACTCGGATAATCGTGAAACATTAATTAAGACTGGTTATTTGGGGCGGAAATCGAATAGGTTTACTCCTGCAATGACCTCGGACACGTGGTTGAAAAACGGGGAGAAAAAGAAATGTGGTCCGGTAAGACCTCCCGTACAGCTCAAAATGAAGTGCATAATACACGATTTTCGAGATTTTAGGGTCTCAAAAAAATTCTCTGGAAATCACACAAAAGTTTTCTCAGGTCACAGAAAGAGGCCACACAAAATTTGAGGAGCAACGGAGGACATTTTAGGGTACCTGTATGCGATTAAGCAGCATTTGTCGAACCTCGGATAATAGTGAAAAATGAATTAAGACTCGTTATTTAGGGCGGAAATCGAATTGGTTTACTCCTGCAATGACCCAGGGGAGAAAAAGAAACGTGGTCTGGTACGAACTCCCGAACGGCTAAAAATGAAGGGTATGATACACGGTTTCGAGATTCCATGGTCCGGAAACAAAATTCTCTGAAAATCGCGCAAAAGGTTTCTCGGGTCACATAAAGGGGCCACACAAAATTTGAGAAGCAACGGAGGACATTTGGGGGTAACGGTAAGCGATTAAGCAGCATTCGTCAACCTTGAATAATCGTGAAAAAATAATTAAGACTCATTATTTGGGACGGAAATCGAATAGGTTTACTCCTGCAATGACCTCGGACATGTGGTTAAAAAACAGGGAAGAAAATAAACGTGGTGCGGTACGACCTCCCGAACGGCTCAAAACGAAGTGTATAATACACGGTTTTCGAGATTTCAGGGTCTCGGGAAAAATTCTCTAGAAATCACACAAAAATTTTCTCGGGTCACAGAAAGAGGCCACACAAAATTTGAGGAGCAACGGAGGACATTTTGGGGGTATCGGTAAGCAATTAAGCTGCATTCGTCGAAACTCGGATAATCGTGAAACATTAATTAAGACTCGTTATTTGGGGCAGAAATCGAATAGGTTTACTTCTGCAATGACCTCAGACACGTGGTTGAAAATCGGGGAGAAAAAGAAACGTGGTCCAGTACGACCTCCCGAACAGCTCAAAATGAAGTGTATAATATACGATTTTCGAGATTTTAGGGTCTCGAAAAAATTCTCTGGAAATCACACAAAAGTTTTCTCGGGTCACAGAAAGAGGCCACACAAAATTTGAGGAGCAACGGAGGACATTTGAGGGTACCTGTATGCGATTAAGCAGCATTTTGTCGAAACTCGGATAATAGTGAAAATGAATTAAGACTCGTTATTTAGGGCGGAAATCGAATTGGTTTACTCCTGCAATGACCCATGGGAGAAAAAGAAACGTGGTCTGGTACGACCTCCCAAACGGCTAAAAATGAAGGGTATAATACACGGTTTCGAGATTCCATGGTCCTGGAATAAAAATCTCTGAAAATCGCACAAAAGGTTTCTCGGGTCACATAAAGGGGCCACACAAAATTGGAGGAGCAACGGAGGACATTTGGGGGTAACGGTAAGCGATTAAGCAACATTCGTCAAACCTCGAATAATCGTGAAAAATTAATTAAGACTCGTTATTTGGGGTGGAAATCGAATAGGTTTACTCCTGCAATGACCTCGGACACGTGGTTGAAAAACAGGGAAGAAAAGAAACGTGGTGCGGTATGACCTCCCGAACGGCTCAAAACAAAGTGTATAATACACGGTTTTCGAGATTTCTGGGTCTCGGGAAAAATTCTCTGGAAATCACACAAAAGTTTTCTCGGGTCACAGAAAGAGGCCTCATAAAATTTGAGGAGCAACGGAGGACACTTGAGGATACCAGTATGCGATAAACCAGCATTCGTCGAACCTCAAATAATCGTGAAAAATAAATTAAGACTCGTTATTTGGGGCGGAAATTAAATAGTTTTACTCCAGAAATGACCTCGGACACATAGTTGAAAAACAAGGAGAAAAAGAAACGTGGTCCATTACGATCTCCCGAACGGCTTAAAATGAAGTGTATAATATACGGTTTTCAAGATTATAGTGTCCTGGAACAAAATTCTCTGGAAATCAAACATATGGTTTCTCGGGTCATACAAAGCGGCCACACAAATTTGAGGGGAAACTAAGGACATTTGGGGGTACCGGTATGCGATAAACCAGCATTCATCGTGTAGCACCCCCATACTCCAAGTGCCTTACCGGGACCACTCAGGTATAAAGATGTTACCATCTCGGTTCCTCGAGGCAATGATAATCATAAGACAATAACGAAACAACATTTAATAGTAATAGTTTAGTGAATGAAATACAATCCAAACCAAATACCCAAAATACGGGTTATAAGTTCTCAAAACAACTGTCTAACAAACTAAATGAAAATGTCTGACAAGCTACTTAAGCTACAGCGGAAGACTCTATCATCTGACGGTGACAATCCCAGCTAGCCAATTTATCTCTACTCATACCTGCTCAACAACTGCTCACCATCCCCGAATGGATCACCACAGTTTTTAAAACAATAAACGGGGTCAGTACTAATCACACAATTTATATAATCCAACAACACAACAAACAACACAGCTCAATCGGCACAGATGTACTCCGAACTCCATCACCAACTCCACAAAACTGACTACACACTAAAGTGTGTAGCCCTGCCAGAGTACCTATCGCAACAGGTTACTCCTCGCCGCCAGTGGGGGACCGCAGCCGTTCCCACCTAAGCCGCGCTCATCTCCGTTGAGCGAATAACCCAAATCCATTAATGTGCACATCCCTTCTGTGACGGGTTCCACAGAAGGCGAATAATGGGCGTGAAGCCACTCCCGCAAGTGACTCCACTCAGCCAGGGACGCACCTCGAAGAACACAGACAGATACAAACAATCACAACTACTAATCAGCAATCAAAACCAACAACCGTCACAATACTCGTATGATAACAATCAACAATCACAAATAACCACCAACACATTATGGGACTAATACTAAGTAGGGAAACCCTACTTGGAAAGCAACACAATCAGACGATCTCAACAGCTGTTGTCAAAAAGCCTCTTCTACGAATCCTCCTCCTAACATAGCATCACATACATCACTAACCACACAAAACCAACACAAACCCCCAATTCCCAAAATTAGGGTTTAACAAGACTTAATTAAATATAACGAATTCGGTAGGTAGATCTTACCCTCGACGCAAGGATCACAAATATGTAAAGAAAGGTGAATTCCGACCTTCCAAGCTCCGGGATTTGTCAATAATGCGATGAATGCGAAGTACGTAGGTTGAAATCTCTTTTGAAAGTAATTAGGTTTGTAAAAGTGTATTATGAAAGTGACGGAAGTGTTTATATATTAAATCGCATTATTAACAAAACCCGACAGGTCAGAAACTATTTTAAAACGCAAAACACACTTACTCGACAGAGTAAGGCCCACTCGATAGAGTACCCAGAGACTCACAAAACCGTAGTATTATAGTCTTCCCTCCTTAAAAAGAACTTCGTCCCCGAAGTTCAAACTACAACAAAACAAAGACATACTACTATACTCCCGACACAACAACCAAAATAAAACTCAATCATAAAAAACATGCTACCAACCAAACTCAACCCGACTCAACCACTACAAGACATACCGACGCAACACAAAAAGGGTGTAAAAACTCATAAAAACTCTTTGCGATCATCTCCTACCCCCCTAAAAGAAACAAGGTTACGTCCCCGTAACCATACATACCTGATCATAAAGAAAAGGGTAACGCTCTCTCATGGCCTCCTCTGCCTCCCATGTAGCTTCCTCAGTCTCGTGATTAGACCAAAGGATTTTGAGCAAAACTGTCTCACCACTCCTAGTCTTCCTAACCTTCCGGTCATGAATCTGCTTAGGTACCTCAAGATAGGACAAGGACTCATCTAGCTCTATGCTCTCTGCATCTAACACATGTGATGGATCACTCACATACTTGCGAAACTGAGATACATGAAACACATTATGCACCCTCTCCAACGCAGCTGGTAAAGCCAAACGATAAGCAACCTCTCCAACCCGTTCTAAGATCTCATAAGGCCCTATGAACTTCTGACTCAGCTTGCCTTTCTTCCCAAATCTCATAACCCCACGCATAGGAGACACTTTCAGAAGAACCTTGTCCCCAACCTGAAACTCTATATCCCGACGATGTAAATCTGCATAACTCTTTTGCCTATCCTGAGCTGCTCTCATCCTTTCCCTGATCATCTTAATCTGCTCAACCATCTCATGTACCATCTCTGGTCCTAGAACCATTTGCCTCAAAGACCTTTGTCGTCCCAACAAATCGGACTCCTACATCTCCTCCCATATAAGGCCTCAAACGGTGCCATGCCAATACTAGTGTGATAGTTGTTGTTGTAAGAAAACTCTATCAAATCTAACCTCTGTTCCCAGCTACCAGCAAAGTCCATCACACAAGCTCGTAACATATCCTCTAGAGTCTTGATTGTTCTCTCAGTCTGACCGTCTGTCGCAGGATGAAATGCTGTACTCATCTTTAACATTGTTCCCAAAGATTCCTGCAACTCTTTCCAAAACGTTGAGATAAATCTCGCATCTCTGTCAGATACTATGTCCTTAGGGACTCAATGCAACTTTATCACATTTTTCCGATAAGCCATAGCTAATTGTGCCTTAGTCCATGTATCTTTCATTGGCACAAAATGAGCTGACTTGGTCAGTCGATCCACTATTACCCATATCATGTTGTTACCCTGTTGACTCTTAGGCAAACCCACGATAAAATCCATAGAAATGGATTCCCACTTCCACTCAGGTACCTCTAAAGACTGAATCTTACCTTGTGGTCGTCGTTGTTCCCCTTTAACTCTCTGGCATGTCAAACAACGAGCCACAAACTCAGCTGTCTCTTTCTTCATCCCAGGCCACCAGAACATGTTCTTTAAATCCTTGTATAGCTTATCACCACCCGGATGTACTGAATACGGTGTACAATGTGCCTCTGTCATGATTGTCTTTTTCAGCTCCTCATCATTAGGGACACACCACCTCCCATCATACCTCAGACTACCATCTGTATGAATAGAGAATCGAGACACTGTCCCTTTCTCTACTCCAGCTCTCCACTCAACCATCTTAGGATCCAATACCTGTTTACCTCGAATATTATCATAAAGATCAGGCTGCACCATCAAATCTCCCATGGCATCCCCTCTCTGCATCATATGTATTCCAAACCTCCCCACCTCATCTCTCAACCTCATCAAAGATAAAGTTGTACACAACGAATGTACACTCTTCCTACTCAAGGCATCTGCAACAACATTGGCTTTCCCTTCATGGTAGATAATATCTATGTCATAATCGCCAATCAGCTCCATCCACCTCCTCTGTCTCATGTTCAACTCCTTTTGAGTGAAGATGTACTTGAGACTCTTATGATCAGAAAATACCTTAAAGGTCGCCCCATAAAGGTAATGTCTCCAAATCTTGAGAGCAAACACCACTGCACCCAACTCTAGATCGTGTGTAGGATAATTCTCCTCATAAGGCTTCAATTGCCTAGAAGCATAGGCAATCACTTTACCGTTCTGCATCAACACACATACCAAACCCATTCTTTGAGGCATCTGTATACACCTCAAAGTTCTCAATCCCTTCAGGCAATGCTAGGATAGGAGCTGTGGTCAAACGCTCCTTTAATGTTTGGAACGTCGTCTCACAATTCTCATCCCAACGAAACCTGTTCTCTTTCCTCATCAGAGCTGTCATAGGTCTAGCAATCTTGGAGAAATCCTTCACGAACCGTCTGTAATATCTAGCTAAACCCAAGAAACTCCTGATCTCAACAACATTCTTTGGTGCTTCCCACCTTGTCACTGCCTCAATCTTTGCCGGATCCACAGCTACCCCATCCTTAGAGATCACATGCCCCAGAAAAGCAACTCTCTCTAACCAGAACTCACACTTGGACAGCTTAGCATATAACTCATGCTCCCTCAAGGTCTGTAACACAATCCTCAGATGCTCCTCATGTTCCTCCTTAGTCTTGGAATAGACTAAGATGTCATCGATAAACACCACCAAAAACTTATCTAAAAACTGTCTGAAGATTATGTTCATCAAATACATAAACACAGCCGGTGGATTAGATAACCCAAAAGGCATCACCACATACTCATAATGGCCATACCTCGACGTGAAAGCTGTCTTTGGTATGTCCACCTCTCTGATCTTCACCTGATGGTACCCCGACCTCAAATCAATCTTGGAAAAGACTGATGCACCACTTAACTGATCAAACAGGTCATCTATCCTTGGCAAAGGATACTTGTTCTTTACTGTCACCCGGTTCAGCTCTCTATAGTCTATTCACAACCTCAAGCTCCCATCTTTCTTCTTCACAAAAAGAACTGGTGCTCCCCACGGTGATACACTAGGTCTAATGTATCCCTTCTCTATCAGATCATCTAAATGTTTCCTGAGCTCCTCCATCTCTTTAGGACCCATCCGGTACGGTGCCTTAGAGATTGGCCCCGTCCCCGGTTTTAACTCAACCGTGAAATCTATCTCCCTCTTCGGTGGCAACCCCGGAATCTCCTCCGGAAAGGCATCTGAAAACTCACCCACCACTGGTATCTGATCAACTGTCGGGCTCTCTATCCGGTCATCTCTCACATGGCACAAGATCAAAGGGCATCCCTTCCTCAGATAGGACTTCAAGGTCACAGCTGCAATCAACTTAACTTTAAGTTTGACCACAAACCCACGATAAGACACACTAACACCCTTAGGACCTCTCAAAGACACTTTCTTTTGATGACAGTCTATCTTAGTTTTGTACTTTCCCAACCAATCCATCCCGACTATCATCTCAAAACCGTCTAAAGGAAACTCTAGCAAGTCTACAGGTAGGTCAACTTGCCCAACTATCATAGATACATCCCTATACAACCTCCCACATGATACAGACTCACCCGAAGGTATAAAAATTTTCTCACTTACAGACTCATATACCCTTAAACCCAACCATTTAACATGACTCGAAGATACAAACGACTGAGACGTCCCCGAATCAAACAAAACAAAGGTATGAATACCGTTAACAAGAAAAGTACCAGTGATAACATGTGCGTCGTCCTCAGCTGCTTTCTTGTCCATCATAAACAGCTTTCCACTGGACTTCTGTCCACCTCCCTAGACAGTACTGGCTGATGTGGTCGGCTTAGCACCCGACCACTGATTGTTGTTGTTGTTGTTCGTAACTGGTTTCTGATAAGAATTACCGCCATTGCGGTTACCTCCACCCTGGTTGCTCTGACCTCCTCGGTTAGACCATGACCCAGACGGTCTGTTGCTCGCATAACTCTGTGCCGGTCCCTGAGAATAGCTCCCCTGAGCCGGTCTCTGAAAAGCCCCCGGTACACTTGTGCACTCATGTCTCTTGTGGCCTACACCGCCACAGCCAAAGCAAGTCATCCCCCAACTACCACTACCGCTCCCACGGCCACGCCCAAAGGAACCCCCAGCACTGAACCCTGAACCAGAATAAAACGCTCTAGCCTGACTGTGGTTGCCTTTCTTGTAATTAGATTGGCCACCACCTTTACTCTCAGCCTTTCTTTTCTCACTACCTCTCTCTCGGGCCATCTTCACCAACCTCTCAGCTCTCCCAGCCCTCTCATAAGCTTCCTTAACATCAGTAAGGACTCCCACGGGTAACTTGTCCATAATCCTGGGTGTCAACCCCCTCTCAAATCTCAGCGCTAGGTTCTCCTCACTCAAACCCATGTCCTCAGCATATCTAAACTTCTCATTAAACTGCCTGTAGTACTCAGCTACCGACATGTCAGATGTCATCTTAAACCCATCAAACTCCTCCCTCAGCTTACTCTTCACATGCTCAGGTACAAACTCTTTCCTCATAGCTCTCCGGAACTCTTCCCAAGGTATAGCAGGTAGACCCTGCTTCATGTACATCTCCCTAACACTCACCTTCACCTTATCCCACCATTCACCAGCCGCTTCCCTCAAGTAGAACGCAGCTTGTTCTACTTTCATCTCATCAGGACAATGTACCAGATCCAGAATGTTCTCCATCTCGCGATGCCAATTGTCAAGAAGATTTGGCTCCCCGGTCCCTTTATACTCTTTTGGGTTGAACCTCACTATATAAAGACTGATCTTAGAGTGATCAACCTCTTTATCCTTCCCCACTCTCTTTAGGGCGTCCGTAAGAGCATCTTGATGCTCCAACATCTTAACTATATCATCGATGTTCATGCTCTCAGCTCTCGCATACAAAGCAGTTTTCTTTGGTGGCATCTTGAAACTATATAAGAAAAGGTAGATATAAACATACGTACTATAACCCAAAACACGAAAACAAACTGCCCAGAACCCACTCGATCGAGTGCCCAAACCTACTTGATCGAGTAGCGGCTACTCGATCGAGTGCCCACCATACTCGATCGAGTGCCCCGACTTCAGGCCCAAAACAGACCTTCTGATCTCTAACATACTCGACCGAGTAGCACAGCCACTCGATCGAGTGACCCCCTACTCGATCGAGTGTCCTATGTACTCGATCGAGTACCCAAAAACACGCTTCTGATCATAAAAACGTCAAATTACCACTCGATCGAGTCAGACCCACTCGATCGAGTACCTCACCTACTCGATCGAGTGCCCCCTACTCGATCGAGTCATGCTGACTCGTACATACTACCCGCATGTTATCTCTCATAACCCAACATACTATGCAACTTCATAATCCCAACATTATAATATAACTACGCATGCATTTCTACACGATTCTTCATATAATCAACAAAATAATCTACTTCATGTTATTAAATGCCACATAATAAACAACCATCATGCTTCTTTATGCCAACCAACATATAAACACACCCCACCAACTTTTCAATCACAATATCAACCTTCTACTCCCAACATCCAACAATTCACAACATAAATCGTTACGTTTACATAAGCTGACAAACACAACATACGACCTTGACACATACCCCCCCCCCCCATGTGACCGGTTCAAAATTGTAGGGCGAGTTCGCGACTTTAGGACGTCTCCCAAGCCTTTGCATTAGCTCCTACAACCTATACCCCGGGTTCATTTTAATTGACTCCCTACGTTCATTATATTCATTAGTTACAGGTTTCAGGATCGTCGCTCTGATACCATTTTGTAACACCCCCATACTCCAAGTGCCTTACCAGGACCACTCAGGTATAAAGATGTTACCATCTCGGTTCCCCGAGGCAATGATAATCATAAGACAATAACGAAACAACATTTAATAGTAATAGTTTAGTGAATGAAATACAATCCAAACCAAATACCCAAAATACGGGTTACAAGTTCTCAAAACAACTGTCTAACCAACTAAATGAAAATGTCTGACAAACTACTAAAGCTACAAATGAAGACTCTATCATCATCGACGATGACAATCCCAACTAGCCCATGTATCTCTACTCATACCGATCAACAACTGCTCACCATCCCGAATGGATCACCACGATTTTAAAACAATAAACGGGTCGAAGACTAATCACACAATTTATATAATCCAACAACACAACAAACAACACAGCTCAATCGGCACAGATGTACTCCGAACTCCATCACCAACTCCACAATACTGACTGCACACTAAAGTGTGTAGCCCTGTCAGAGTACCCATCGCAACAGGTTACTCCTCGCCGCCAGTGGGGGAACGCAGCCGTTCCCACCTAAGCCCTGCTCATCTCTGTTGAGCGAATAACCCAAATCCATTAATGTGCACATCCCTTCTGTGGCGGGTTCCACAGAAGGCGAATAATGGGCGTGAAGCCACTTCCGCAAGTGACTCCACTCGGCCAGGGGGGCGCACCCAAGAACACAGACGGATACAAACAATCACAACTACTAAACGGCAATCAAAACCAACAACCGTCACAATACTCGTATGATAACAATCAACAATCACAAATCACCACCAACACATTATGGGACTAATCTTGAGTAGGAAACCCTACCGGAAAGCAACACGGTCGACGATCTCAACAAATTTTGTTATCAAAAAGCCTCTTCTACGAATCCTCCTCCTAACATAACATCACATACATCACTAACCACACAAACCAACACAAACCCCCAATTCCCAAAATTAGGGTTTAACAAGACTTAATTAAATATAACGAATTCGGTACGTAGATCTTACCCTCGACGCAAGGATCACAAAGATGTAAAGAAAGGTGAATTCCGACCTTCCAAGCTCCAGGATTTGTCAATAATGCGATGAATGCGAAGTACGTAGGTTGAAATCTCTTTTGAAAGTAATTAGTTTTGGAAAAGTGTATTATGAAAGTGACGGAAGTGTTTATATATCAAATCGCATTATTAACAAAACCCGACAAATCATCCCCCCGTAAACCGGATACTCGATCGAGTAACTGACGTACTCGATCGAGTGCCGCCTACTCGATCGAGTACCAAGGCTACTCGATCGAGTACCCAACAGGTCAGAAACTATTTTAAAACGCAAAACACACTTACTAGACAGAGTAAGGCACACTCGATAGAGTACCCAGAGACTCACAAAACCGTAGTATTACACATGGAACCTCGGATAATCGTAAAAAATGAATTAAGACTCGTTATTGGGGGCGGAAATTGAATAGTTTCACTTCTGCAATGACCCCGGACACGTGGTTGAAAAATAGGGAGAAAAAGAAACGTAGTCCGGTACGACCTCCCAAACGGTTTAAAATGAATTGTATAATACACGGTTTTCGATATTTTAGGGTCTCGGAAAAAAATTTCTCTGGAAATCAATCAAAAGTTTTCTCGGGTCACATAAAGCTGCCACACAAAATTTGAGGAGCAACGGATGACATTTGGGGATGCTAGTATGCGATTAACCAGCATTCGTCGCACCTCAAAAATCGTGAAGAATGATTTATTACTCGTTATTTGGGGTTGGAATCGAATAAATTTACTCCTACAATGACCTCGGACACGTGGTTGAAAAATCGGGAAGAAAAGATATGTAGTGCGGTACGACCTCCCGAACGGCTCAACATGAAGTGTATATTACACGGTTTCGAGATATCAGGGCCTCGGAAAAAATTCTCTGGAAATCATACAAAAAAATTTTCGAGTCACAGAAAGCAGCCACACAAAATTTGAGGAGCAACGGCGGACATTTGGGGGTATCGGTAAGCGATTAAGCAGCATTCGTCGAAACTCGGATAATCGTGAAACATTAATTAACTCGTTATTTGGGGCGGAAATCGAATAGGTCTACTCCCGCAATGACCTCGGACACGTGGTTGAAAAACGGGGAGAAAAAGAAACGTGGTCCGGTACGACCTCCCGAACAGCTCAAAATGAAGTGTATAATACACGATTTTTGAGATTTTAGGGTCTTGAAAAAATTCTCTGGAAATCACACAAAAGTTTTATCGGGTCACAGAAAGAGGCCACACAAAATTTGAGGAGCAACGAAAGACATTTGGGGGTACCGATATGCGATTAAGAAGCATTTGTGGAACCTCGGATAATAGTGAAAAATGAATTAAGACTCGTTATTTGGGGCGGAAATCGAATAGATTTACTCCTGCAATGACCTCGGGGAGAAAAGGAAACGGGGTCCAGTACGACCTCCCGAACGGCTCAAAATGAAGGGTATAATACACGGTTTTCGAGATTTCAGGGTCTCGGGAAAAATTCTCTAGAAATCACACAAAAGTTTTCTCGGGTCACAGAAAGAGGCCACACAAAATTTGAGGAGCAATGGAGGACACTTGGGGATACCAGTTAGACCTGGCAAAAGCAAACCGACCCGATTGACCTGACCCGAAAAAGATGACCCGAGACCCGAAGTGACCCGAACTGTATCACCCGAATGTGACCCAAAAACCCGAATTGACCCTACCCGACCCGAACATGACCCAAGCTTTCTTGATCCGTACTGGCCCGACCCGAAAATTACCCGATCCGAAACCATCAAACCCGAAAATGACCCGACAAAATATATCTCTAATTGAACCGAAAAGACTTGAAATGGCTATTCTCTATTATTCATTGACACGAAAATAACCCGACCCGAAACAACCCGACCTGCTTGACCCAAAACAGACCCGACAACAAACCCGAAACCCGAAAAGACCTGTCCCGACCCGAATTAACCCCGAACAACGAAAGACCTGAATTGACCCGACCCGAATTGGCCCGACTCAAACTCGACCCGTTAACCCGTTTTGCCAGGTCTACTAGTGCCAAACATCACATGGGAAAGCTATTTAATACACAAGCACGGGCGGATCTAGTTTTCGTTACTAGGGCTATAGTCCTAGAAGCAATTACAAATACAATCTAGTGCACATTTGATACATAAGTTGGTAGTTGTGTCTGTTACCTGTCAAGAATACACGGGTTCCACTACCACTGAAGAAAGTTTTGGTGGATAAAAAAATTTGTTAAGTTGTCCTTTTATATAATGAGTCCGTCTTACAGTGTGAGATCGTCTCATACAAGAATTACTGCTCATGGTGTTTATTAAGCTGTGTTACTCCAACTATTCGAACGGTGTCGTGTTTGACACGTGTCGGAGTGTCGGACACGGCTATTTTGGATGAAGTTTCCTAATTTGTGGTCAAAATTGAAGTGTTAAGTAAAGTGTCGGAGTAGATATTAAGGCAATTTTTGTGTAAAATGCAATTTTTTTTATTTAGCCTATAAGTTGGACAAAAAAACATAAAAAACATTCACTTTTCGAGTGTCTGAGGGCTCAGAAACTCATACGTGGATCTGCCAACGATTTGAATTTTTCCTTAACCAATACGTTTCAAACTTTCAATTATCTATAAATCTAGACTTAGATGGAATTCATTTTTGATTCCGCCCCTGTACACAAGTTAAATAATGTACGACAATATGACAGTAGCAGTCTCCTTGTGTTATGTTATGACTATGGTTAAAAGAACGTCAGTGGTTGCAGTGAAGTTCCAAACAAATTGGCACGAGATTGACGAACTAATATGCTTGGTAACTGAAACTAAGCCCTACGTGAAAATGGACCTTGTTGGATCGTGCCTCGTGTTCAACATGTACATTATTAGTTGACCGGTTGCCTGGTTGGTCCATATGCGAACAGAAAGTTAGTACTATCTATTAACTGCGTTTCTGTTTACATGCCAGTCCAGCACTCAGTCATGACTCATGTCACCTTATAGTGGCCATGAGAAGAAAATTGTTCATTTCCTTAATTAAAACAAATTACATTGCATTTACCACGAGAGCTATTGCAATACATTACAATTTAAGCTAGGCTTTTTCTAAAATGTGTCCTAAAGACTCATGTTAATAATCTTAATATGATAAGATTGATAACATATTCTCATGAGATATTCAAGTATAAACTCATTATTACCATAATTAGTGAGAATATATTGTTAATCTTACCATATTAAGATTATTAACATGTGACCTTACAGTACATTTTAGAAAAAACCTTTAAGCTATTGTTTTGAACTTAATTCTATTTCTCTTCGATTACATTCAATCCAATTCAATTGATATCAATTAAAACATTTTCGGTTCAATTTATACTAATATTATTCCGTTTTACTTGAAAGTGTTGATCATAGGTCGTAGTGTCTTATAATTGGTCTTGTGTAAGACTCACCTAACTTAGGAACTCTCACAATGTCTTTTATAGTTTCTATATCTATTTTAATCGTATGTGACTTATGAGGGGTCATTTTAAGTTACGGTCTTAAACAACAACTAGTTTTCAACCCGTGCAAAATTGCACGGGTATGTTTTGAAGAACATTTATATAATAATTGACATTTAAAATATATTAATAAATATACATGAATATTTTATACTCTATTTCATTTATAATAATAATTGGCTAATTTATTAGTACAACTCTTTTTTCAGCAAAAGTTGTATCGTAATTTCCATTTGTATTTATATTATTCTTAGACAATCTTAGTTCCGTCCAAAATTTATTGCCTTAATACAGTCTATTTAAATAGACAATATATTTAATTGTAATTATGGACTTTATAATTAATCTATACTATATAATTAAAAGGCTACCTTAACATATTTAATTTTATTCCACATCATCTTCACACATTTAATTTTAATACACATAGGATTTGTACATTCATTAATTTCTATCATTTTTATCTATGGAATAAAAATTTAATCTACACAATATAATATAGTTAAAGACTAACTAAAGTATTGACATTCTTATAATTAATTTTAATTATTATTTGATTATATAAAGACCATAATAAAAAAAATTTGAATAGCTAAAAAACCATTTAAAATAAAAACCGCGAAATCTCTCAAAATTTGATAATTTAAACCCTTGAAAATAGAACGAGGATAAAATAGGAAAACAAATAAAGGGAGTTGACAGTAGTCATAGTACAGAGTACCGTGTTATTATGTTTAACTTTCGTAATTTACATCTTACTTTATCATTTATCATGTTCCAAATAATATGTGTTTATGCAGGTAGTATTAACTAAAACAGGAAAACTTATATAAGACCCGTGATTTTTTCACGGGTTTCAAAACTAGTTATGTAATTAATTGCCTCAATGAAATTAATTTCTGTAAACAAAATCTTGCGAAGTTAATTAGAATACAATTAATTATCGACTTTTATCAAGTGTGTTTAACCGCGCGACATTTTATCAAATAAATGCATTTGTACACCAGTAGGCCCCACCACTAACTCAATTTCCGGAAAAAAAATAAAAAATAAAAACTGCATATTAATGACGTGGAAGCATGAAATTGCTTGAAATGCTTCTGGATTAATATAGAGAAGATTAAAATTTAAAACTTAGAGCTACATTTATGTGACATTTGGACGAGAGCTCTAAAACTCGCAACACTCGAATAACAGCCAGCATGGAAACATCAATGAGACTAATAAACCCATTCCTCCTCAACCACCGCATCACCACCGTCACAGCCACCACCATTCTCTCCTCCAAACTTCACCTCCGTACTCACCCTCACCTTCTCTCCCGTACACCTCTCCGCACCAAATCCCTTTCCTTCTCTTCCTCATACGACGGCGTTTTCCCTTCCTCCCCCAATTTCCCCAAATTATCCTTCCTCCTTTCTCTCTCCTCCTCCTCAAACCCTAATCCCACCCCTTCGGATCCCAGTTTCTTCACCTGGCACCGCTCTCCTCAGAACTCCGTCATCGGCGGCGGTGGCGGAGGCGGCGGCGATGGCGGTGGAGGAGGAGTTTCCGCCGCTGTGAAGCCGAAATCGGCGGTGGTGGTGCTAGGGTGGTTAGGTGCGACGCAGAAGCATTTGAGGAGGTACGCGGAATTGTACACTTCGCGAGGGATTGATGCGGTTACGTTTGTCGTGCCGGTGGCGGATGCGATGCGGGTGGATTTAGGGAAGACGGTTGAGAAGCGGATTGAGATTCTTGCAAATGAGATTGTTTCGTGGTTGTCGAATGATAATGGTGGAGATCGAGATCGGAATTTGATCTTTCATACTTTTAGTACTACTGGTTGGCTTGTGTAGGTTGATCATCCTGTTATTCTGTTTCGTTTGTTTAGTCTTGTGTAAGACGGTTTTATCAATCGCTATTGGGAAACAAATCGTGTTCAGGTTAATTAGTTTGGGCCTGTTTCGCAATTTAAATTTATACAACCGTTTTAAGGGAGACTTTATTTTTAGTTTGATCTGCAATTCTGCACTGTGCAATGATTTTAAAGTTCATTTCATTTCCTGAGACTCTTTCATCTAGTTCATTTGTTTACCATTGATTGAAATGTCTCTCAAAAGAAATAAAAGAGGTGAAGAATTTATTAGGACGGAGGGAATAATTGATAATGGAAATGAAGGTGGCGAAACCAATTACTAGTTTAAGGAGGGGCATTAACATAGGATTAGGATGAAGCTAAACTTGTACCCAAAACTCGTTATTGGCCCTCTATTATATGACATTGTACCAAATTGATCAGAATGTTAAGGTTTTGGAATGTGTCAATTGTAATGGATGTGATTCTTTGTGCGAATTGTGAATGCTCGTGTCTTTGGTTGTGTTTGCAGATATGGTTCTATTCTTACTCATATGCAAGGAAGACCTGATCTTACAGAGAAGATAAAAGGGTGTATTGTTGATTCTGGTGGGGATCCAGAGTTGAATCCTAAGGTAATCGTTTTCGCTTTTGCTATGTGAGTCCTTTACTCGGTAACTTTTTTAATAAACTGAGAACACTGTCTCTGGTGTTCAGTTGTTTACTATTGCAAGTAGTTACTTTAATAGGGCGCTTGTGATACCTGTGTCGAGTATTAGTGATCCTCGACAAGCTCATGCCCCCCCTTACTTTGAGATCAGGGGCAATCTCAGTTACTCTATTCTCAACATCATTTTATGCTTTAGAAAGTTCTTGCTTGTCCTATGCTTGAATCGAGTACATGCTTGGGGGGTGCTTCCTTACGTAGCAATTTTGGGCGAACTAATTACTTGAATAGTTAAATTTTAAACCCTATTGTCAATTCCCAAGACTCGCTCAGGATTGAAAATCCATGTGATAAAATGCCAAGGAATGTTTAAGGATCATTTCAGAGTTTAACTGAATGAATCTGATAGCTATTACAGGCCCTAGTGAGTAAGGCGAGAGCACTTAAGATTATTCGATTGGGTGTTCCCTTCTGTTCTGAGAGAGGGGGGATCTAATGCGCAAAACGATAAATAGGGAAAGTCCCACTTGGATTCGAGAAGCAGAAAATGAAGAATGGAATTCAATCTAAGTCCACCCCCTGTAACCCGTAACTCGAGCTTAAACTGTCTCCCCTTTGAAATTTGACCTCGGAAGCTTTTGCAGTAAAGCGTAAACCAAGCGTGCTGTAGGTAAAGTGAATAAATTGGATCATTTCAAGGTTACATGTGTCTTTTGAGTTCCGTCTATTAGTAATTTGTTTTCCCCCAAGAATAGATATGAACATGTTCACTAAATACTGGAGAACCTCTCCATTTCCGAATTCTAGTGGACCCAAATATTCACTGTCTTTAGGTTTTGTAAATAAGGGCTGTTAAAACCCTTTGGTTATCCAAAGTTTGTTGTGGGTCACTTTAATGGAACACCCTCTATAGTCAAATAGAAAAGGCTGCATACTTTTGACTCCCAGCGACCACCCTACTTGGACCGAGGAGGCGAGGCCTTCTTTAAAAAAAATTAGGCATAGATGACATATGGTATAGAAAATGTTAAAGCCAAGTACTCAGGATGGAGACGGGTAAGTTACCCACTAGAATTGACATGATGAGGCATAGTACAGTGTGACAACTGACAAGGCCGCTGGAAAAGAGTCAGTTAAAACAGGGAAACCTTTCAGACTGCCGATGTCTGTGAAGTGATGATTTTTGCTTAGATATTATGGCAAGTTCAGATGCAAATCGTGATGCCCTTCTAATGGTTTATGTGTCAGCTTGCTTGGAAAACACTAATACCAGTTAATTTGTGACATAACATTGAGATTTAGTTGTTATGGTAGATAATATTATTCACCCGTTTATTAGTTTTATGCTTCCATTCCCAATGGTGACGAAGACTTTCTATTCCCTTTGGTGCATGACAGAAAAAAGCAATATGGATTTTAGTCTGGATGGGCATCCTTTTTAATATGTTGTCAGACTAGTCACAGTCATTTGATGCTATTCCCGAAATTATTTTCATGTTTGGTTATTTGGAAAGTCATCCTTGCATTGAACAATAGGAGTGGTATGAGTCGTTGTCTTTAGTACCGTACGACCCTCCTATCCCCACTATTTGAGGAAGCACTGGAGGAGCTGGTGTAATCTTGTTGTTGTCTTTCAGTTTTCTCTGAGTGGAAGCCGGAAGGTGTTTGGCTGTTTAGACTAGCTTCAACAAATACTCATACAAAATTTCATCTCATTTTGCATTTTTTCAGCCATTGAAGTTTTGGGGTCATGTTGTTGCTATTTAAATTGATTGGATAAGTTTCAGGTTTGGGCAGCTGGTTTTGGTGCTGCATTGCTGAAGAAACGCAACACTCGAGTCTCTTTAGCTGAGTCCAAACCTGCCACAGGTAATGATAATGACAAACCAAAACTGCAGGAAGAAGATCCTGACATTCTTGAAGATGTAGTTCTCGCAGCATTGGAGACCATGTTCACTATGGTCTTTAAATTCACTTGTGTTAACCAGTTGAGTATTATGTTTTTGCAACCTGTTTTTAATTACTCCTCTGCCCCATTCAGCGGTCAATCGACGTTAACTTTGACCATTAATTTCTCCATGGAAAGATACGATACAAATGTGTTCCATTTATATATGGAAATACATTTTTTCCATATATTTATTTTGTGACAGTTTGTATATTGTGAGAAAATTCGATCAATGTTGACAGCGCTTGAGTGCTTGACAGCCAAAATGAAATGGGAACAAATATAAATCAGATGGAGAGGCAAAAAGTAACATTTAACTACTAACATGAAATAAGTCTAACGAAAGTTTTGTTATGTCATCAGGAAATTATCGAGGATCATCTCTCACCTAACTGAAAACCAGCCTGATTGTCCTCAGCTTTATTTGTACAGCACAGGTGATAAGGTTATCCGATACCGAACAGTAGAGTCTTTTATTGAACAGCAAAAAAGGAGGGGAAGGAAGGTGACGTCCTTTAACTTTGGGTCATCTCCTCATGTAGATCATTATAGGACATTCCCTGAATTGTACTCCTCATATGTCAACAGCTTCGTTAGTGACGTTTTAGGCGCGGGGAAACCAACTTAAATTTGTGAGGCATATTTTAAATGCATAGTGGTAGTCATCCATTGGGACTGAACATGTGAGTTGTTAGTACAACTGAGACATTACAGAATCACGTCTGGTAGGAAAATGTAGAAACTAAAGCCATGTTTTTTTTTAGCTCGAACCAGTATCTATTATATATTGGTGATGTCAATCGTCAACTGCTCCTCCACTTGAAGTTTTTGAAGTACACTAAAATCAGGTTGGTATACTGGTTTTGACTTTTGAGCATTGGAATGACCCTGACGGCCTGACAACCGCCTGTGATATCTTCCTGTATGTCATCTCTCTTGCTCAGTCCCGCCCCTTGCTTGATACATTGAATTGTCTCTCGTATCACCTTGAGACTTGATAAGTTTGAGTTTTCCTACTCTCATTTATATTCTCTCTATTTGACTAGAGGATATGTCTTGTGAGCATTCTTCTGATATTCTGAGGCGATATTGGTATCTTGTGAACAAGGTATTAACCATGGGTCGTGACTTAGTGAAATATGACGGTTTTGAAGGTTACTACAATCTCATCTTGTGGCGGCGATATATTCAATATTGCCCATATTTATGCCAACAAGTCAAAAACTGACATTCGCCGTAATGACCCCGGTGTCATTAACTCTCCTTGGGATTCGCTATGAATCTATGATAGTACTGAGTATATGTTTTACGGAGTACAAGCTAACTTTCCATACAACAGCCTCAGATGAGATTTGTCTATAGTTGTATTGTTTTTGGTGAAATTGAAATCTAGTGTAGCTGTGTTGTCCGTCGTTTTTCAGTTGTCTCAGTCGCCTCCAACTTATGTAGTAGTGTAGTATACTTCATTTTTGGTTGTGTTGTCCATCACTTCATATTCTTACAAATAATTTTCGTCATTTTTGGCTGCGTTGTCCAACATTTTTATCCTTAATTTAAGCTTTGAAAGTAGTATCTTCTCCATACTAAAGTTTGTATCTTTACTTAATTTTAGTATTGAAATTGTAACCTCATATGTCCGATTATATCTTTTTTCTGTCTTGGGTTATTTGATTATTCTTGCTTCGTCCAGGGAACTGAAAGTTGTTTGCTTATATAAATTTAAAGTTGTTTAAGATCCATTGTTGGATTGGTAGAGTTGTTCTACGAAAATTTCTGACTTTTCAGCCTATGTTAATTCAGGAGATTAGTACTTATTGTAAAGTTTGTCTTCACTTTAAAAGTTGATATCTTTGATGTTAACTTTTTTAATTTAGTGCATTGGCTTACTTGCTTCTTCATTATCCGTTCCAAGAAACTGAAAGTCGGTTGCTTATAAACAACTGTAAGTTGTTTATGCGTTATCGCATCGACTTATGTGATGAAGGTTGAAACTTTGATAACATTGTTGATAGGTTGAATCTTTGATTACATTGTTGGGTTGCGGTAGCCGGAAGGAGACTTGGGAAAATTTCGATTTTTTTTGGCCTATCTTACTTGAAGATGTATGTATGCTCCTGTGATTACTTTCTCACGTTGGTAAAGATTGAATCTCCGTGTTGATTGATGATCGTTAGTCTTTGTGTTTATTGCTGGATCGTTATTAAAACTGAGTTTCGTAAACCATTCTGTTTACACTCTTAATTTCGACATCGTAAAGCAGCCATCACTCAGGTTCCTCCAATTCCTTTGTTTAAAGTTCATCAATGTAAGTGGAGAGATTCTTGAATACGTCTTCGCACAATATCGTTTCTTGGAACGACTTGATATCGAGGATTCAAAAACACTTGGTGAGATTAAAGGTTGTAGGTTTATGTCTCACATTAAAGCACTTGACAATTTCATATTGCTTTAATTTAGAAGTAGAGATTGAGGCTGTCAACCTTGTATATCTTCATTTCTATCATGTTCGTAAGGATCATTGGTCAAATTTCGTGTTCAAAAACATACCGAATCTTGTTGATGCAAGGTTTGGTTGCTGGATTTATGTTTATGATTTTGCCCCAATCTTCCGGCAAAACTCACAGCTTGCACAAATCTCCAATCTTTCCCTTGAGATGATGTAGTACTTTGAAATATGTTATGAAATGGAATTAGAGCGAAAAGGTCGTCAAAATCTTAGAGAATTTCAGGTATCTGGATTTTGTGGATGGACTGAAGACGTCGATTTAATATTGTTTATCGTGCTAATTGCGTGCAATCTCGAGACCATCATATGTGATTGTAGTCATTGTCATACTAGTGTTGCCGGGGAAGTTAGAAGTCGTGCTGCTAAACTGGCGAAACTTATCCCCCCAAAGATAACCCTAGCAATTATTTAAGCACAGATTCTCATTTGTGACGGACACTTTTCATCACAACTCACAAGCTTGTGGGGTGTGATAATTTACTTTCTTCCGATGTACTCGTAATCTCGTATGTAACAATATGTATTGTTAGCTTCTATGATGGGTTGCAACATATTTTGACTTCATATGCTAATTCTCAACTTGACCTACGCACATCTTGCATTAGTTGCATATCTAAAATAGAATATATTCGTATTTCATAATTCAAATTTAGCTTAAATTAAACTTATACTTTGTATAAAAAATTTATCTTAGATGACGCTTAAAACGAATTAAACTATAATCGAATTGAGCTTTAGACTTCAAGAGTATATGTGTATCATATCCATTTTGAAAATATGATCTCAATCTAATCCGGTTAGCCCGTTAAAAAGTTTTAGTTGTCAGCAATGATACACAGTAATACGAAATAGTCTAGTGTGACGAGTATACTGATTTTCCAAAAGGCTATCCATTGACGACGATTTACAAGAAACGATCATTCACGCCATTGAATTATTCAATCTCATACTTCCTTCTAACCTTCAATTGAACAAGACTTTTAGTAGATATAATCTTGTCATAACTTAAGACCACTTCAACAAACTACATTATTTCACCTTTCAACCTTTAACCTTTATCTTAATCTGGAGTTCTGCAAGAGGTGGAGGACTTGAGCGCCTTCAAAAGCCATTGATTACAAAACTGAAGAAAATGAATATTATGTATAAGGAATATATACATATTACTATACTAATACTAAACCAGATTTATTACTAATTCTTCCTACAAATTAAACCAACAAGAGTACAAGACACAAATTTACAAACAGGAGTTAGTATCATCTAAGCCTTTAATCTACTGATCAAACCGAAAATTAAGCTAATATGACACATCTTTTACACTAAACAAAAATGTCTTAGGGGGATTTACTGACTGACTACTGGATTTTACACAGTTGCGCAAAGGGTATCATTTCTTCTTTGAGAACATCTTCTTTTTCCACCCGGCTAACCGAGATGTCTTTGACGACTTATTTTCCGAAATGTCTTCATGATCTTCAGGAGTGTTATCATTTAGTACCTGTACAGCAAGTTCCTGCTCAGTTTCATTCTCGGGATCCCTTAACTGTCGGAGGACTTCCAAGGCACTGCTCTTTCCTTTGACAGTTCCATTCACTGATACATGATGCAGCCCTGGTACACCGCCCTCGTATAAAACCAACTGACAATAGCGGGAATGATGCGTACACAGTTTAAGAAGAATACCTACTGCATGTTCTTGAGTATCGACACTCGAGCTTCCTGGGTCAAGTAGCTTTATAATTGACGCCATGCACCCATCAGTCTCGGCAATAGCATCCTTAGTTACGTCAAATTTGGATAAGTTCTCCAGGATGGCTATACATGTTCCTCCAAATTCACTCTCTTCTAGAAACGGAACTAATTTAGGGATCCAATCTGAAGCTAACCCGCATGTTGAAGCATCAATGTTGATTGAGAGATTATATAGTATTTTAATAGCACCTTCTTGAAAATCCCGGTTGTTGGCATCAAGGAGTTTGATTATTGATGTCAGAACACCAGATGATGCCAAACGGGGAATAGCATTCTCTCGGGCAGACAATACTTCAATTACAGAAAGTGTTTCTTCCATGGTTTCTGTGGCAAGAAAAGATGCCAATACAGTGTAAACATCGCTGTTGAGCTGTGATATTTCCGTTCTGCATTATAGAATAATAAGTTGGATACAACAGTAAACCAAATATATCATCTCAAATGTCAAAAACTTTAAAAAATTTAAAACTTTAAAACTTTATAATTAAATCCTCTCCAATTCTTACGGTGGCTACAATGAACGGCCACAACCGAAACTTGGTAAAAGGTAAAACAAACTGTATTTTAACTGTTCTAATTCAGAAAAGTTTATTGTGGTTTCAGAAGTAGAATTATTACGGAAAATAGCCAAAAAGACAAAAACACCTAAAGACACTGAAAGATGGCAATCACAAAATTCACAATCAAGGCAGAGGAAATATACCTGCTTGCTTTCAAAAATGTTAAAAGCAGCTGATTTCCAACTTTTTGCGCATCAACATCGTGCTTGTCAAAAGCATCTTGCAAAAACCGAAGCAATGGATCCAGGAAATTTTCAGAGGATACAAAAGAACAAGAAGGATTATTGTCAATCATAAACATATTAACATCTTGAACAGCCTTGCACTGTGATTCCCAAGGAAGCTCGTTGACATTAGACAAGAACCGTCTTTGAATCTCATCTATACTATCATAAAACTGAAAGTGACGGGAATCAACATAAGAAACCTCCCTAAGTTTACTGAGGCTGTCTCCTGTGTTTTTGCGCGAAATACTGGTATAACTGCTATCAAGTGATCCGATAGATAAGCCGCTCATATCTGTCCTTAGTTGTAGATCTCCCATGTAACTCGCGCTAGCGCTACTTGAAATAGAGTTGTAAGAAGTTTCTAGGGAACCATAATCTTGTGTGGATAAACTTGGCTCGGGGATATTAATCCCATATTCCACAGACCACTTTAAGATCAAGTCTCTCATGGAATTATTGGGCAACACGGAAAGAGTAGACAACTTCGTGTCGGTTTTTGGGCAAGTATCATGACCGTCATCAAACCATTTTTGTATATATGACCTTTCAAAAGTCTGTCCAGAAGATATAACAACAGGGTCATACATTAACTCTGAGGAAAGATAGCATTTGAACTCTTCAGGTGGAATAGGTCTCTGAAGAATGCTGGTCTGTGAACCATCCAGTGCATAACTCGGAAGAAAATCGAGATCTGTGGGATTGGGATTCATAGATTCACGGTGAAACTCCGTGGGAAAGTAATTCTGACCATTTTGCCCTTGCAGAACCTGATTATCATACTTCTTCAAAAGTCGGAGGAAGATTGCTAGAGTTTTCCATTTTTTAGAGCTCTTCTCTTTCGTTTCACCAAGAAGCTTTTTTAAGGATCTTCTTTCTATCAGGAGATCTTTTTTTGATGAAATATGTAGCGCTGAAGCAGCAAACTGAAGCATCTCTATCTCGGAATTCCCAACTGAACTTACAGGAGACACATCTCCTTCCAGCAGTGCTTTTAATGTCTTACCGGCCAGTGCTTCGTTTGAGTCGACACAAAAATTCACATCTCGTAGTTCAACAACTAATTCTGAAATCTGGCAATGACAACATTTCTTGCTCAATAATACAACTTTATCAACCAAAAAACACTCCGTAGTGTATTTGAGCGACTAGTTGCGAATTAAAGGTATGGAACGGCACAAGGAAAGGTCGTACACCGTACCTTAGATCCCAGATCAACAAGAACCATATTCTGAAGTTTGCTCAAGCTTTGCACCATAAGAGTTCTAGTTCTTTCGATTCTTTTCACCATTTCATCCCCTATAACAGCCTGAAATCAGTCATAAACCATTACACTGATTTCATAGTGAACACAATCTAGGAAAAAGTCGACTATAAAAGAAATACGGAGTAAAAGACTGAAGACATTAGGAATGTGATTCAATTAGAAGTAATTAATCCTTAAAATGGAAATAAACTCCTGCGGTTTCAAGCAGAAACAGCTTTAACTGAAGAAAATTTCTTCTGATTCACTCAAATTTCATCATGACTTATTTCAGGCTATTCTAACAACAATTATTTTGACCGTAAAAAATAAAATAAAAAACTTCAACAATGTTCAATGGGAATAACGACTCATAACCAACAGTTGTTGCATACCAGGTAAAGCTTACTAGAGTCGCAATATTGAACATGTTCTTTGGCTCTTTCATTTGCTTTGCGTAAGACGCAGAGCGCTTCCATTCCTTGTGAGGACCCAGGCCGTGCTGCCTCGATCTTAGGGATTATACATGATATTTTTTCAACTATTCTCAGGAGCTGTTTACAAATACGAAGATGCGCCTGCATAAATAAGATATAGCTATGTTTTTCAGAATGATAACTGCCTTTTAAAGGAAGACGATGAATCGATGACTGCAGACAATTTATTCATATCGCTTCCAATGTCAATATATTATCAGCCGAATGCATTTTTTCTCATTGAATCTTATACTCAAAAAATTCTGTTGAATAATTTTCCTTTTCCCTACTGTTTTATCGGGCTATTGTTTTTACATGAACATACCAAGTCATATAATACTATGTAAGAATCACTGAAGATGACGAAAATCTAAGTAATTTTTAGAAACAGAGGAATGACTAAACAATCACTGCTACCATTAACAGATGATGCATTCAGATCCAGAAGAATAAGGACGAACTATATGATAATTACCTTTACGCTACATAGAAGTGATCGTGTTTCTTGCACTTCGGAGGCATCAGACCCCATCCAAGGAGAATATAATCCTGGACAACATAGAGTTATAGAAATTAGATAGACCTATTTTAGCTGAAAAAATGTCCAAGGAAATACCTTAAAATTAAGTACGATAACTCAATACGCACCCAAATGAAAGAAAGAAAGAAAGCAGAATCAAAGCAGATAATCAAACAAAAACCACCTACAAATTCAGTCGTCGATGTATGTTATAGGGAGCAGAATCTCAAAGACCCACAGGTTTCAAAAGTTTTCTACGTGAAATGCAAGTTCGAGTTTTTAAAAAATCACCCATCTCATGACAAGGATAACGAACTAATCAGTGATAATTACAGAACAAGCTAAAGTGAACACCGACTCTTGGCAACCTTGTCAAATACTATACGGAGTATGAAGCTCAATCAAGACAACAAAAACAAACCATAAACCTTGTTCCAGTGACTACTGACTAAAGCTTCCAGGGCTGTTATCGGACACAAAGGACTTTGGTGGTGATACCCTAGATTTCCTAGTTTTTATAGCACTTTCTTACAAGAAACACCTTACAAGAACGCCATAGCATCATCATCGACATGAGTTAAAGACTCAAACAACCCCTTCTAATGCAACCCAAAATCAACTAGTCTACGAAGCAACACAAAAACTTATATAAGACAAGCGAGATCAACATGTTAATGATTTGGGATAGATAGAGTCTCACACGTGACTCAGACCGTCTCAGGCAAGACTTACTGCAACAATGATAGCACAAGTACGACCTTGGGATCGCAAATTCTTAGACTACGCTCTTATCCGCGTAAGAGTAGCTAGAATTTCAGACTACTTGGTCAAACAAATTTCTAACATTATGATTTAAGTAATGCCAACAACAAACAAACTCAAATATTCTTAATATACCATATACTACAACTACCATATCATATTAGGAACAAAATAAGATTCTTCAGGTATAATTTATAGGATAAGAATAAATACAAACAAGAAACCTAGTTAGTAGGCTTTCAAGTTTCAACCACCTTATCAAACAATTTCCTAACACCACCAAGCAAACCCCAATAAACCACAAACATGAGTTTTTATAATATTTAATTAATTTGCAAAATCCAAAGCATTCAATAACTATAGTATCGCACCCGAACAGTGAAAGAGCGCCACCAGGTAGTACCGAAACTTGCTACCACCTTAAAATGACGGATCCTACCCTACATAAGACCAAGTCAAAGGATGGCAACGAGTCTTAATACCACCGGGTTGCGCCATCTCATATCCCTCGTGTACCACAACTGACAGCTCATACCCTGAGACTAAATAACATACCAGTGCGTCTTGCTTCAGATCACTGATTTTGGTCTGAAATAAGACGGATAACATGTTATCATTTGACAGTAAAATGTTTATATTTTTCTGATAACATGTTACCATTATTTTTCCCACTATTTTCAGGGTAAAAAGTGACACCTCTAATAATAACGATTAACTGCTTACTTCTCTTAAAAAATGCGACATTTTGTCGATCTTATTTCAGACGGAAAACTGCCCGTCTGAAATAAGATTTTGCGATAACATACCTAATATAACGGGTCAAATAATATTCCAGGACAAAAATTACCTGGGCATTTTACTTTTGTCCTATTTAATCTGTTTAAATTTAAGACAAATACTTCGAGGTTAAACAAGAATTTGTGATCATTTTTTACTCACCCAAAAAAATACTATAATGAAATTAATCAACTTGACAGTAGAATAAGGGAAAGTACCAAATAATTCCAAAAGCAGGACACAATTCCCAGAAATTTAAAGTGAAATTCTTCCAACTTCTGCTAATCAACCACACAATAATCTTCACTAATTTCCCATAAAAATTACTACACACCAAATTTTGTAAATTTGGGTATTTTTTGGGGAGAAAAAAAGGTGTAATCACAATCGCGTGTATAAAAATTAACTTGAAAAACTAGAAATGTTTAAGCAAATAGGAAAACCCAAGAAAAGATGAAGGTTTAAGAGTTGGGAATAAAAGATGCTAAAATGAAAAAAAGAGACAAAAAAGATAATGACATGAATTATTATTGAAAAGGCACTAAAATAGGCCGCCGCACATTTTTGATCGTTTTATTTAGTATAAGAGAGACATCATCACATCCTAAAAGCTTGTTTGGGATGAGATTAATTATTAATAGAGTTATAAAATTTAAAATAAGGAGAAATGGAATAAGGTTGGTGCTTTGTGGTGAATAGTGGAAAGAGGAGGTGATAGAGAAATTATTACCTCTATATGAAGGTAATTATTACTCCCTTAACGAAAAGACTATTATACTATATTTCCTCATTTCTATCTATTTCTATCTCCAACCCCATCTTTCCTCTATTTCCTAGTTCAATTTAGCTCTATTACTCCCTTAATCAATACTCACATTCCAAAAATCTTTAACATAGTGCGTGAATTCTTATTTGTGAGTGACACAAATTTACGACGAAAAATAAGACTTTTTTACAATAAATTTTACTCTTTCCCATCCAAACCAAATGTAACACTTATATTATTCTTAATCTATATGACAAAATATAGTCATGTGAGATCTTGTTTGATTTATCGTCATGAATACTATAAGAATATCAATTTTTTATAATTTTTAATAATATGTAACTAAAGATATTCACGTTGCAAAACGTGTTTCGGCAAGTGTGATAAAGCAACTGTTACCCTTGATTTGGATGGGAGGGAATATTATTATCCGATAAATAAAGATTCTTCCTCCAGTTTTGAATAAACTTTTTTATTTCTTTTTCCGTCCAATCACAATTGTTCCGGGTGTAATTCCAGAGCAGTTACTTGTTACCACCCGTGCTTGTAGAATGACGTCTTTGATTGAATCCTCCTTTCGGTCTCCTGAAACAATGAACAAACTGAGGGCTCGGCTTTGTACCGAGCGAACTCACTCCGACGCTCAAGTCAGTAAACTTAAAAGGATTAAGTTATGTGTTACTTGGCGAAGTATATTTTGTAGAGAGATAAGGAAGATATTACCAGATGAATAGTGATTCTTAGTTTAAATTGTGGATCCTTTCCTCAATGAGGGTTGAGGAGTATTTATAGACTTTCACCTTTTGTCACGTAGTGGCCAAGTGGCCAAGTGGCTAGCAGGTGAAAGACCGATCTACCCTCGGCCGAGGGACCCATGGCGCGGCGGCGGGGCCCCGTTGACTCGCCGCCGAGGGGTCTTGGATATGAGTTCGCGGATATGTGGCCCTACCGGCTAGTTGTCCTAGCCGAGGCACAAGAGACATCTTGACAGCCGCGTCGGATTAAGCTGTCCAAGTCGTTGACTTGCTGTGGATATCTTTGACCTTGCTCAATATGTTAACTCGGTCAGCGGGTGCAGAATATGCCCCATCAATTTGCCCCCAGCGTAGTCTATGCCGTGGTATGGACCTTCGATGAGTGTTGAGCGTATTCTGCGCAAGTTTGAAAAAATTTCTGCCCCGGCTTCTTCTACCTCGGCTTGGTTCTGCTTAGGCCGTACCGTATCATATCCCCCCTCCACATGGATGTGTGATGGACATCAGATGTGGAAAAGAAAGTGGCGCTGGCCGAGACCGAGGTTGTGAGTGCCGTGTGCTTTTGATTGCCCCCAACCGGTGCTGCCAAGCTTGGTTGAATCAGCGGGCCGTTGGGCAAGTAGATATCAAGGAGCATGTTGAGGAAGATACGTCGATTGGCATTCTGTCAAAGAGCGTGTTGAAGAAGTTTTGTAACTGTTTGTCGATTGACCTTCCATGGCTGCATGCTTGACATGTGTCTCGTTGCTGATTGGTTGACGCTTCATGGGTTTCGCCCTGATTGGTCGGATTGAGTGGGCTTTGCCCTATAAATGGGAGAGTTAGCCCCTGAATTTTGGCTCCAGGTTGACACCGATAGTTACGGTGCGCCCTGGGTCAATTTCCACCTCTTCAGTCTCGGCTCCCTCGACAATGCCGACAGTTGCATCCATGTGGTCGCCCTCCTGTTGTAAGGATGGGCTCTTCCCCTTCTCGGACTTCTTTGCCACTTTGAGGGATTGCATGTTGCACCCTCTGGCAGATATCTGGACGTTGACCACCTCGTCCTTCTCGTCCTTTGAGATGAGCTTATGCGCTTCCCCCCGGTCCGAGACATACATCAGTGTCAGGGCCCGGATGGACATTACTGCATCGGCCTCGCTCAGAGTGACTCGGCCTATGAAAACGTTGTAGGCGGACGAGCCGTCAATGACCACGAACTCAGCTAGGACATTCTTAGCCGCATTCCCTTCGCCGAACATCACCGGCGATCCCGATTGACCCCGGGGTACCAGGCCGGCCGGAAAAACCGTACAACGGATTGGTGCAGGGGCTCAAGTCCTCAACCTTCAAACCGAGGTTGAGAAAGCACTCTCTGAACATGATGTTCGTGTAGGCGCCTGTGTCAATCAGGCACCTCTTGACCAGGTGGTTGGCTATGTCCAAGTGGACTACGAGTGGGTCGCTGTGAGGGGCGATGACTCCCTCGTAGTCCTTCTTCCCAATTAGTCATATCGGGGATGCTGGAAGCGGGGATCGCTGTTTTGGGCACAAAGTTGATGGCCTGATACAGCTCGTTTAGCTGCCGTTTGTGCCCATGAGCGGACCCACCGTTCTCGTTGCCCCCGATGACAACATGGATCACTCCTATACGTTCAAAGGCGGATTTCTTATTTGAACCGCCGGCATCAGTCTTTTGGCCTTTGGCAACATATTTGCCGAGGCTCCCCTTCCGGATAAGATCTTCAATGGCATTCTTCAGATGCGGCGGTTGTCGATTAGGTGACCGGTGTGGCCGTGGTACTCACGATCGGCTCGTGTCACCGTCCCCCTTGGCACGGGGGCCTTTCCCACTTCGACCCTCGTTCTTGCTCGGGCGAAGACCTCGGCGCGATACGACCGGGGGTGTGATAATTGTACCGCTTTTGGTAGTACGGTCCCGAACTCCCCGGTGCCCGCCGAGTTCATTTCTGGCGGACTGTCGACCGTGACCTATTATTGTCACGGCGTCTTTCATCCGGGTTGTCCTCCCGGCGCTCTTACTCTCGAGTGCCCGGCCTCGCCGGGGCCTACCCGGTTTGTGGTAATCCTCCACCTTAATGGCTTGGTCGGCCATCTTCCTGGCGGAGTCTAAGTTCAGGCCTCCGCACTTGATGAGCTCGTTTTTTAAGTCCCTTCTTGGGAGGCCTTTCATCAGTGCGAAGGCCGCCAGCTCGTTGTTCAGCTCACGAATCTGCTGAACCTTGGCGTCGAACCTCTTCACATAGCTTCGGAGAGACTCGCCTCCCTCCTGTTTGATAGTCAGGAGATCCGATGTCTCGACGACCCTCCTCTTATTGCGGGAATACTTTTGGGCCAAAAATATGTCCCTTAGGTCGCCGTAGCGGATATCGACCCATTGGGCGCCCCTTGTACCAACTTTGTGCCATCCCATGCGGGGTCGTTGGGAAGACTCGGCACCAAACCTCATCAGTCGCTCCCATACCGACATGTAAGACTCGAAAGCCTCAGCGTGGTCGGTTGGGTCGCTTTCTCCTTTGTACGATATGGGTGGCAACTTTAGCTTAGTCGGCACCGGGACCTCTAGGACGTAGGGGTTGAGGGGCTGTCTGACCACGTGTCGAATGACACGCGGCGATCGGCTCCTCGCATCCCTAGTCCGGCTCCTCTCCCCGTGGCGGGAAGGGCTTCTTCCCCGACTCTGGTGAGTCGGGCTTCTTCTCCGACTCTGGTGAGTCGGACTTCTTTCACTCCTCTAGGGCATGCCTCGTCGGAGTTGCGGCGACGTACGCCGTCCTTCCGCGAGTGCGGGAAGGACTCAGGTCTACCACTAGCACTCTGGGCTCCCCCGGTGTCTTGACAGGGCCAGCTTCTTCCAGTGCTTCGTTCAAGTCTCTCGGAGTCACATTCTGGCCCTGGTCTCCGGACGGTGCCGCCGCTCTTGTCGGAGTGACAGTGTGAGCCGGCGTGCTACCTATTAGGTCCAGGAGTAGCTTCGGTTTAGTTGCATCAACCACATGTCCCATGATGGTGACTTGGTCGGCGGGCGGCGGTGTGTGCAGTATTATTGGCATCCCTTACTCCGTTGAATTACTCGGCGGTGGAGGAGGGGTCGCGCAACCCCGAATTGTGGACGGTATCATCTTGGCGAGACCGGTTTCGTCGGTCACGAATACTTCTTGTTGTTTCGACATCTTCTTAGCTTTTTTGGGTGGGTTTTTGTTTTGTGTTTTTTTTTTTTTTGTTTGGGAATGAATGTGACTAGTTTCTAGTATCTTTCCCCACAGACGGCGCCAATTGTTCCGGGTGTAATTCCAGAGTAGTTACTTGTTACCACCCGTGCTTGTAGAATGACGTCTTTGATTGAATCCTCCTTTCGGTCTCCTGAAACAATGAACAAACTGAGGGCTCGGCTTTCACTACAAGAAAAACTAAAACAGGCGACCGAAATTTGGCGACTGAAATTGGTAGTCGCCAAATTGGCGACTGATTAACAAATTAGCGACTGAATTCAGTCGCCAATTAGGCGACTGCTTTTTTTAAAAAGGGGAATCTAATTTGGCGACCGATAATCAAATTTGGCGACTGATTTAAAAGTAGTCGCCAAATTGGCGACTGAATTTCAGTCGCCAAATGGCTTTTCAGTCGCCAAATTTTTTTATAGAAAAACGGAACTCCTGTCTCCTGCTTTACTCTTTCGAAACAAAAAAAAAAAAAAAAGAAGAGAGGAAAGCAGCGGGCGAAACAGGCGACGACAACAACCACACAACCACACCACCACTTCCACCACTTCCACCACCGTGACCACCGTTCTCATTGCCTCCATCACTCTCTTTAATTAGGTTAGTTTTTTTTTGTTTAATTTCAGTTTAATTAGTTTAATTTGTTAGATTAATTTGTAGTTAGTTTGATTAATTTGTGGTTAGTTTGTTAGATTTATTTGTAGTTAGTATGTTAGATTAATTTGTAGTTAGATTTAGTTTAATTTGTGTTTAAATTAAAAGGGAATGATTAAGGGGGTTTGTGTTTAGGTTTAGGGTTATGGGTGGGGGTTTGGTCGGCCGTGGGTGGCGGTGGGGGAAGGGTGGCGGTGGTCCGTGGGTGGCGGTGGGGGAAGGGTGGCGGTGGGGGAAGGGTGGCGGTGGTCCGTCTCATTATTATTATTATTATTATTAGTATTAGTATTAGTATTATTATTAGTATTATTATTAGTATTAGTATTATTATTATTATTGTTATTATTATTAGTATTAGTATTATTATTATTATTAGTATTATTATTATTATTATTATTATTGTTATTATTATTATTATTATTATTATTATTATTATTATTATTATTATTACTAATTAAACCGCCTTATTATTATTAATATTAAGCTAAGTGAAACCGTCTTTTGCATTAATGGAAATAGCTAAGTGGAACCGTCTTTTGGATTAAGAGAAATTATCTATTAGCTAAGTAGAACCTTCTTTAGGACTTGATTTTGATAAATTTAGTTTGATAATTCATGTTATTGATGAATTGAGGTAGAATAACCTTGTTATTTTTGTTTTTCTTTTCTCTTTTCGGGGTTGTCACCACTACGCTAGGCACCACCGTCTGCATGAGTCGTTGCTTCTTGTTTTCTTTTCATTTTTGCTTTTACTTGATTAGGTAACCTCCTCTTACCAGTTACTTTTTAAATTTACTAATTTTAGTTCAAATTATGTTACGGACTTTAGGATAGAAGCCTTTACTATGTGGTTGAATTGGGCTATTGATTGACTTAATTAATTTAGTACTTGATTGTGTTGTTATTTGATTTGATGTTGACTTAGTACCCGTTCAAGAATTACTCATTAGGAGTAATTCTTGAATAGTCCCCATTTCGGGACTGTCTTTGTACGTTTCAAGTCATTTAGGTAGTAAACACGTACTTGTGATTTATTAATGAGGAATGAGTTTGGTGGCGATCCCTTTAATGTTCTCCGAATACATGTATATGTGTATTTGGAGAACGAAGGGAATTGTTTGCCAATTTTTTCCTCATTAATAAATTACAAGTGTGTTTGCTAGTGACTTGAAACGTACATTGATCGAGTTTAGGTTGGAGTGATAAGGACCCCATTCAAAGATGGATTACTTATTGACAATATTTATATATTGTTTTCATATGTTTATTGTATAATGTGGAGTATAATGTTTAAATTTTGTATGTAATATTATTGTTATTTTTTAAAAATGTTTAAATTACTTTGGGGTCTTCTTTAGATTAAAATGAAGAGATTGGAACGTTCATGGATGTATGAAGGAAGATTAGACCATTCCAATAAGAAAAGACGTCCTACCGCTAGATTTATAAAGGGTGTTAGCGAGTTTATTGAATTTGCTAAACAACAAGATGAATATGACTTGGTAGACAAAAAACTTAGGTGCCCTTGTGCCAAATGCAAAAACCTGAAATACCAACTTGACATTGTAGTAGAAGAACATCTCATTATAAACGGGTTTAAACCAAATTATTACAATTGGATTTCACATGGAGAAGCATATTCTCCAATTCATGAACAAACTCACACCCAACAAATACAAAATGATGAGAACCCATATAGAGAGATGGTTGTTGATGCTATGGATTCCACTATTATTAATAGTGATGACCATACAACTATTTCTGAAGAACAACCGCCACACCCACAAGCAAAAGCCTTTCTTGACATGTTAAAAGCCTCAGAAAAACCCTTGTATGAAGGAAGCAGAATGACATTGTTACAAGCCGCTTCTAGGCTAATTACCTTGAAGTGTGAGTTCAATATGCCATTTGTTGCTGTTGATGGCATTGCCTCGTTACTTGAGGAATCTTTCCCCGATGATAATATCATGACCCGAAGTTTCTATACTACCAAAAAAGTAGTTAAAGGTCTTCAATTACCGCATGAAAAGATTGATGCATGTCCTGAAGGATGTATGCTATTTTGGAAAGATGATGCTTTGCTTGACAAATGTAAAGATTGTGGGGCGGATAGATATGAGACAAGTGAAGGAGATACAATTTTGGTGTTGAAAAAAGGCAACGGTAGTAAGAGGGCCAAAAAGAGTAAGAAACCAATAGCATGTAACCAATTGTTTTACTTTCCTCTCGCACCAAGACTTCAAAGAATCTATGCCACCAAAAACATTGCCGAAAAAATGAGATGGCACAAAGAAAACCCACGTGCTCCGGGGAAGATGAGTCATCCTAGTGATGGGGAAGAATGGAAACGATTTGATCAGATGTATCCTGATTTTGCCAAGGAACCCCGCAATGTACGACTTGGCTTGTGTACGGATGGATTTGATCCTTTCGGTAATTTTGGGAGGAAGTATTCTTGTTGGCCCGTTATGGTCACACCATACAATTTACCACCTTGGTTATGTATGAAAAGACCATTTATCTTCTTGTCACTTATTGTTCCCGGACCAAAAAGCCCGAAACGTAATTTGGATGTTTATTTACAACCATTGGTGGAGGAGTTGAAATATTTGTGGGAAGTTGGGGTGGAAACTTATGATGTGTCTAAAAAACAAAATTTTCAACTTAAAGCTTCCTTTTTGTGGACAATAAATGATTTTCCCGCCTATGGTATGCTATCTGGGTGGTCTACACAAGGACAAAAAGCATGTCCTTGTTGCATGGAGGAAAGTAAAGCATTTTGGCTTCCCAATAGCAAGAAAATAAGCTGCTTTGATTGTCATAGATGCTTCTTACGAGAGGGAAATCCACATAGGAAGAACAAGAAAGCTTTCACAAAAGGTAAAGAGGTGCTTGATGCCCCTCCGAAACGAGTGCCTGGGGATGAGATATGGAAGACGGTATGTGATTTACCATCCCCTATTGATGGTACCGAGGAAGAATTTAAAGAATTGAAAAAGCAAAAAAACGGTTGGTTTAAAAGAAGCATTCTTTGGGACCTTCCTTATTGGAAGACAATGTTGATAAGACATAATTTGGATGTAATGCACATAGAAAAGAATTTCTTTGAGCAACTAATTGACATGATCATGGATGTAGAAGGTGAAAAATGTGATAACATTGCTTCTAGAAAAGATTTGCAGAAATTTTGTCATCGTCCCAAATTACACATTCGCGGCGACGGGTCTAAGCCAACATCCATTTTCACTCTCGACAAAGCTAAGAGAAAAGTATTGTGTGAGTGGTTACAAAATTTGAAGTTTCTGATGGGTATGCATCGATTTTAGTCGATGTGTTGATCTTAAGAAGTCAAGTTGCAAGGCTTGAAAAGTCATGATTGTCATGTATTCATGGAACGATTATTACCCGTTGCTTTGAAACACCTCGTGCCGACAAACGTTTGGAATGCAGTTGTTGAGATTAGTCAATTCTTCCGAGATTTATGTGCCTCTTCAATATGTGTTGATGACATGATTCGTCTAGAAGAGCAAATACCACAGATATTGTGTAAGCTTGAAATGATCTTTCCTCCTGCATTTTTAACTCCATGGAGCATCTACCGGTTCATTTGCCATATGAAGCCAAAGTTGGGGGACCCGTCCAATATAGGTGGATGTATCCATTTGAAAGGTAATTAAGATAATGTATCTACTTTTAAATTAAAATTAATAATAATAACTAATCTATTTATTATATGTTAACTTTATTATTAATAAAACTCATCATTAACTTTTATAGGTTTCTTAATCATTTGAAGAAAAAAATTGGTAATAAAGCTAGGGTGGAAGGTTCTATATGCAATGCTTATTTAACGGAAGAGATTGCAAACTTTTGTTCTCTTTACTTTGAAAAACATATAGAAACCAAAGCAAAAAACTTGAATGTTGAGAAACCGGATGAAGTAGACGGAAGTTTACCCGAATTTTTTCAAACTCAAGATGATGAAGGGTGTTCATCAAAGGGGCAAACACGATATTTGGATGATAAGGAGTATAATCGTGCCCACCTTTACGTGCTATCTAATTGTGACCTCTTGGAGCCATACGAAACACAGTTTGTTAATGATTTCATTCAGAGGAATCCTAATATAAGTAAGGATGATGTTTGGGATAAACATGAGGACCAATTTCCATCATGGTTTCAGAAACATGTAATTGAGTTGAATATTCAAGATGATTTGATAAGAAGTTTGGCTTTTGGTCCTTCAAAAATGGTAAGAACGTGGAATCGATACTCGGTTAATGGGTTTAATTTTCAAACATTCAACCACGGTAAAGGTAAGGCTAGGTGCAATTGGGGGGTTACTATTTCTTCTCTTGATGACAACGAATACTATGGTATAGTTGAAGATATCTTTGAAATTAGTTATAGTGGACGTGACCGAGCTTATAAAACTGTCTTATTCAAGGTTGACTGGAAGGATAATTCTGTGGCTGGAATGAGAGTACATGAACAATACAAGCTTGTAGAAGTGAATCGTACTAGAACATACTCTAAGTATGATCCATTTATACTTGCACATCAGGCTCATCAAGTGTATTTTGCTACTTATCCAAGCACAACAAATGATAGAAATCAAAATGCGTGGTGTGCAATCTTTAAGACAAAGGCACGGTCACAAGTTGATACAACTTTTTTCCAAGAAGAAAACGTTTCAAATGAAACGCTTTTGTCTCCACCCGATGAAATCAACTATGAGCATGAGAATAAAGATGGTGAAGACATGGAAGAGGAAGAATTTTATGATGTGGGAAATTAATTTATTTATTTTTCTCTCCTTTATTACACTTTTTCACCAACCACTTCCTTATAGATTTCATCTGGTTCATTCCGGATCCTTCACTCTATTTCGGTTTTTAAAAATCGTTTTAATCTTTTCTCTCGATTTAAATTTTAAGTTTTTATAAAAGAAAGACGGAATTCGATTTTAAAACCCCTAAGTTCACCTTGACTTTCAATTACATTTTCGTTCTTCCTTTTTGTTTTTCATCTTCCCTTTTTTATTCGCATTTTGAGGCGTGCGTGCACCCATGGACGGTTCGAAAAGATGATTCATGTCAGCCGACCCCAAATCATTTTGGGATTAAGGCTCTGATGTTGTTGTTGTTGTTGTTGTTGTGGAAGAGAGACTGCCGGGGGAGGATGAGGCGGAGGAGGAGGAGGAGAGAAGGGAAGAAGAGGAGGAGAGGAGGGGGGAAGATGAGGTGAGGAGGAGAAGGGAGGAGGAGAAAAGGAGGAAGGACGAGGGGTTTGGAGATGAAGATGATTATGATGATGATGATGACGATGATGACGATGAGGATGAGGATGAGGATGAGGACGGGGGGTTTGAAGATGAAGATGATTAAATTGGTATAATTTTGTATTCCTCAAGAGTAAATTATTAAAATTTAGAAGTCTGTATAATTTTCATTTATCATTATTTGTGTTAATTTTTATTTGTATTATCGAGATGGGTGGAGCGGTCGAGGTAGGAAGCGTGGAGGCGGCTCGGGAGGAGGACAGAGTACGCGTCCGGAGCGGGAGGAGGAGTTTGTGCGGGAGGATCGATGCGGCAGACAGACGGTGACGATGAGGAGACTGACGCTACCGACGAGCCACCACCGGTGCCGATACGGTACACTTCGGATCATAAGATGATTCTTGAGCCGGCGGGATTATGGTAAGTTTTATTCTTTATTAGTCTACTATTTTTTTTTTTTTTTTTTTTTTTTTTTTTTTTTAAATAATAATTGTTTGTAATTTTACATGTTCAAAATAAATGCAGGTTTATGGACGATTGCGTGGTACGAGGTGTCACGAAAAGCACGAAGACTAATTTCGTGGGTCCAATTCCTACATCGTGGACACAAGCTTCTCATGCACAAAGAGAGGCGTGGTTCAATAACTTTCGGGTATATATTTTCCGTAATTCTTTGTTTTAATAACCAAGGTTATACTTTTATAAATACTAATATGAAATTTTGTCGCTTTTTTTTTGTAGCAAGCATTTGCTTGGTCACCGTCTCAAGAACAGAATGTCCGTATCAGGTATAATGACGTCGGTACTCGACGATATCGGGACGTGATTTGGAAGGTAGTTAGGCGCCCAAAGGAACCAGACCACATGAAAGGTATTTAATTAACTTGTTTTGTTATTTGTATTAATTAGTATATACTCTCTTATATTATAAATAATATCAGTAACTTATTAGTTATGATTTCATATGTGTAATTGCAGGTGACAAGTATGAAGGCTTAATAAAGCATACCAAAAACCGAAGCTTTTCGGAAGAAGTCTAAGCAAGCATCCCTCAACAAAAGAGGAGGAAAGGAAGACGCCGTGAACGAGCCTACTCATTACGCGGGTTCACGATCGTTCTGGAATCGTATGTTGGGGGTAAGTTTGTCTATTACTTCACACTTTTTTTTTGTTTTCAATGTAACATGTTTATTTTATGTTAGATTTTTTGTTGATTTTCTAACATGTATGTTTTATTTTTCATTCAGAGAGGAAAGAAGAAGTCACAAATAGATTGCGACGGTACAAATCTGTTTCGGACACGCATTCCAGGGTTGACCACAAAGGGGTTAGAACTTGGACTAAGCCAAAAGACAAGTAATTATATGTAAGTTTCCGTAACACTTAATTTTTGTTAATTTATTCTCTTTTAAAATGTCGTATATAAGGTGGTTACCATATTAACTTACAACCAATTGTTTAATATTGTAGGAAGCATTTGAACAAGAAAAAGCCGCCAATCCGAAACTCCTGATAATGACATATGGTATAAGTTGGTGGATGGCTTCAAGAAAGGGCACGTGTATGGTACCGGAAGTTCAACACCGGCTTTCTATGAGAAAACGCGTAGGAGATCGACTTCAACAATTCCCAGCAACACGTATCAACCGGGAATTATTAGTCAACTTCAAGGTCAAATAAGAGAGCGTGATGAACGTGATGCCAAACGTGATGAAGAATTGCGCCAAATGAAGGAAAGAATGGCAATGTTTGAGACTTGGTGGCAAGGTTGTAACCCCGGACCTGGACCCAACTACGATCCAAATGATCCGCATGGTCCAAATGGGGGGAGTGGAGCCGGTGTTGGCTTCCAAGTAAGATGATTTTAGCATGTAAGCTTGTAAAACTTGAACACTTTAGACTTGAACATTTAGAATAGCTTAGCTTGTAAAACTTTCATTTTCAATATATGAAATGAAGTTTGAGAAATTGGGAGGTGTTGGGTTGAAATGTATGGTGTTGTGTGTGTTGAAATTTGGGATGTATGGTGTTGTGGAACATCGGTTTGTATGCAGGTTGTAAATATTTGGCTAGCAATGAAAACGAAAAAAACCACCAAAACTTACAAGAGCTTTGGCGGCGATTTGTGATTTGCGACGCAAGTCGATCGCCAATTTGGCGATTGATTGAAGGTAGTCGCCAATTTGGCGACTCAATAGCGATCGCCAAATCACAAATCGATCCGCCAAATTGGCTTCAACTCGAAAATCGGCTACGTCACCCAAAAAAGGCGACTACCTTTTAATCAGTCGCCAATTTGGCGACTACCCTATCAGTCGCCATTTTTGGCATTTGGCGACTGATTTGGCAGTCGCCAAATTTGGCGACCGACTTTAGTCGCCAAAGCTAGAAAAGGCGACTAAGGTCCGCGACTGACTTTTGGCGACTGAATTCAGTCGCCAAATTGATTTTGGCGACTGATTTCAGTCGCCAAAATCAGTCGCCTGTTTTAATTCTTTTTGTAGTGTTTGTACCGAGCGAACTCACTCTGACGCTCAAGTCAATAAACTTAAAAGGATTAAGTTATGTGTTACTTGGCGAAGTATATTTTGTAGAGAGATAAGGAAGATATTACCAGATGAATAGTGATCCTTAGTTTAAATTGTGGATCCTTTCCTCAATGAGGGTTGAGGAGTATTTATAGACTTTCACCTTTTGTCACGTAGTAGCCAAGTGGCCAAGTGGCTAGCAGGTGAAAGACCGATCTACCCTCGGCCGAGGGACCCATGGCAGGCCGGCGGGCCCTGTTGACTCGCCGCCGAGGGGTCTTGGATATGAGTTCGCGGATATGTGCCCCGGCTGGCTAGTTGTCCTAGCCGAGGCACAAGAGACATGCCGACAGTCGCGTCGTTAAGTTAGGGTCATGTCAAGTCGTTGACTTCTTTGTGGATATCTTTGACCTTGCTCAATATGTTGACTCGGTCAGCGGGTGCAGAATATGCCCCATCAACAATAATTTCCTTATTTTACATGGTGGAGTAATTTGTTTGTGTGGGATTTAGGGCTTCCTTGGTTTGAGGGTATAGGAGGGGGAATAAATAGGGGAGATATATGTGAGGTGCATTTTTCATGTTTGGTACGAGAGTAACTATTCACCTCCCGAATATATTACTCTCATGAAAAGGTAATACATTACCCGCCCTCCCACCTGGGTAATGATTAAGGGAGTAAAACATCTAATCAGTAATCATTACTCTTATATGTCAAACTTATCATCAAATAACTCATTACCCCTGTAATTAATTTTTCCCAATAATTATCACTCAAATAAAATTTATCCCGTAATTATTTCATGGATTCCAGACAAGCCCTTAGGAATACATAAATTTGACATATTTCAATCCTTCCCTTATACTTCGTACTTACACAAATAACATTATACCTCCAGTGGTATAATAGCATCATACAACCAAGTTATAACTTATCGAGTTTATGTGTAATTTTTTTGAGCTTTCTTAAAATTAATTTTTTTTTATGTTTAAGTGAGTGAGTTCAGAAATTTTATGGTATAGCTCGATTTTTTTAAAACAAAACTCGAAAATTTTATTATATGGCTCGGGTTCTAGAGCATACAACTGGGTACAACTGGTTGTAGGATCTATTAACTATCGTACTTATACTCATTAGTTATTAATTAAAATCGCATAAGAATCAAGAAAATGTGAGAAAAAGTATAATTTATTAATAATATTGAGCCACAAATTTTCCACTTGCAGGGTAAAATGAGAGTAACTATTGATCGAGATAAAAAGAGTACTATTTGATCCGTCATAAAAGCGACAAAGACAATATATAAATATACAGTCTACAATGAAATACGTATATAGTGATGTCTACTACTTCCTCCATTCAACTCCAAACTACCATATTGGTTTTTGCATACTATTCACAAATGAATCTTCAATTGCAATTTTCTCTCAATATATAAGTGAAAATATATTCTTGTGGGATCTTATTTGATTCGTCTTTACGAGTACATTAAAAATATGTAACTTTTATAATTTTTGCATATACGTAGCTAATGATATTTACCGCGCAAAACATGCGTTGGCAAACGTGAAAAGTGTACTATGGTAGTTTGGAGTTGAATGGAGGAAGTACTTTTTCTTATCTTTATTATTTGCTTTTATAATAACGTCCCTTTCTTGATGTCTTGACCAACGATAAATGCAATCGTTTTATAGTGATTCCATAAATAAGACTTTCGTTTGTAAAAAATGAAAGATTTTATTTATAGTGATTCCATAATTAAGACTTTCGTTTGTAAAAAATGAAAGATTTTATTTATAGTGATTCCATAAATAAGACTTTTGTTTTTATAGTGATTTCACGAGCAATCGAACATGCATTTAGTTTTATAGTCTACTAATTGATAGGTGATTTTTAGTTTATTTGTAAAAATTACTATATTTTTATTCTTTTTCTTGGTGAGGGGAATTCTATATTTGTTAGTAAAAAATAACTTCAAATTAACATTTTGATTATCTGTTCGTAGAAATTACATTCAAAATGAAAGGGTTATTTTGATTATTTACTCCTTCCGTTCCGGTCAATTGGTGTCCTTTAATTTTGGCACAAAAATTAAGAAAAGAGGAGGGGGTCAATTACTAAATGACAAGTGAAACAAATTGGGTGAAACAAATTGGGTGTTAATGATCAAATTGTTCATCGAGTTCATTCTTAAAATATAAAGGACAACAATTGAGAAAAAGGACAACAAATAAGCGGGACAAATGGAGTATTTGTTAGTACAGATTAAATACAAAAATAACATTAATTTTCGGTTTATATCTCTATGTTTATATATTTTATGTTTGGGTAGTAATGTTTGGTAAAATTAGTTGAAAACTGAAAAGTTAAGTGAAATATGAAAATGTAGCTTTAATGTAAAAGGATATAATAATTATTTAATATTATAGATTAAAGGGATAAAAAATGGAAGATAACTTATTTCAGTTACCTGAAATCTCTAGATAGCATTTCATTTCAGGTAGCTTATTTGGATAAAAAAGTTACTTGTCAAACACTTGCGAAAAAAATGAGTTAGCCGAAACAGAGCCTTAGAATAATTAAACTTTGAGAAAATCAAAACATTATTGATCGACATAGTCTATAAACTTTTTTTTTGTTTTTTTACAGTTGAATACATAAAGAACCGTTCCTACATTAATCGAGCCATTACTTTTCTATAACAAAGGACATCAATGTTTTTTAATACATTATTTTGTTGTAAAACCGTCTTATACGAGACTTAGTCATTTGGAAAAAGATGATTTTGGAATAGATTATTTTACTTATCGGGTAAGACTATTGAAAGAGTACTTACGTTCTAATGTTATACGACCTTATTGAGTATTGATCGTCATTGATCGTTACAAGTGAATAAGTGATAAACGAGTAGTTGGTTTTTCAATCGTGGAAAAGTTCAAAATAGTAGCACCAACAATAAAACTCCTTGATCTTACAAAACGTTGAGAAAGTACTTGCATACTATTTTGACATATTAAGTAGAAATTTAATCAAAAATTTCAAACTTTCAATTGCAGATTATTAACACCAAGAAATTGTCAACTCTTGAAGGTTAGGTGTAACAAATACTATTCGTTTTGTTGAAAGATCATGGTTAGTTTATTCCGGTTAATATAATATTGGGAGGTGTTAAATTAAGTCACCTATTAATTAGAGAAGGGGAAAGAAAGGAGGGTATATAATACGGAGTAGTAAGGAAAATGAGGGGAGTTAGCGTCACCGAATGTAGCTCAATCTCGGCGTCACCTTCTTACATGCATATAATAAGTGGAGATTCAAATAATAATGTGTACATTACATGCAATAAGGGGGACCTCAATAATAAGGGGTGCATGTGAGAGGGTGACGCCGAGATTGGGCGACGCCCTATCATTATCCATATAATTTTTTTATAACTGTGGTATATAATAATTTTAAGTGTATAAAATAACACCCGATGCACACAAATACATGACTTTCGTACTCTTGTAACATTATTATACCACCGAACCATGTGGATTTTTAGATTCTTTACCTAAATAAGATGTCAAGACAGATATTCTTTGAAATATATTTAAATAATTTAGTATATTTAAGACTCAAACTTTCATAAAAACTAGTTTTATGCCCGTGCAGAAATTGCACGGTCTACATCGATAAAATTTGTTGAATATATATTTTATTGTTAGAAAATCCACGATTAGGCATTATATTATGACTTAAATTTTTTGATTATAAGTCATATTTTTAATTTAATAGAATGTAAAAATTGGTAAACGAAATATGTCGCAGACTATTTTTAACCCGTATTCTAACAATTATTCGACCCCTATTCACTTTTACCCGTATTTTAATTTTTATCCTGCCATGGTTAATCTGTTTAACGTAATCTAAATTAACTCGACTTGCATAATCCAAATGCAATCATAATGAATTGATTAAACTCGTTTACAGGTGACTTGATGTGAATCAATATAAAAAAAAAAATATCAGAAATAACCATATAATAATACACGTGGAATCCAAATTGTTCGATCTAGCCCGAGTATCGCCGTTTTAAGGTTACTGGGTCAAGTAATAAGAATCAGTCAAAATAAAAGATTTAGATTTGTCTTATATGCTAAAATGAGATGGGTACTTACCCGTTTTAATGTTAAAGCGAGATACTTTTATTTTAAGGGAGTCTAATCGGAGACAAACCTAGCACCATACATAAAATACAAATTGCATGAATATGGTTCAAATAGTAATTTTATATTACTTAGAATTGATTAAAAGTAATGTTAATTAATACATGGCTTAGTCAACATTCCTAATATGGGTTTAACCTGCATTTTATTTATCCGAAAGAATTATAAACCCAATTATTTGACTCATAACCTCCCATATTCATATGCCATGTAACTTACTTTATTTTCAAGTTTTAAATTTTTTTTTTCAGTTTCAGTAATTTTAACAAATAAATATAATTTTTTAAAACTTTATTTCCTCATTTCTATCTCATTTCATTCACATTATTTCACTAAGGTTTGAATAAATATGGTATTTAATGTTTTCTTATTATGTCTTACGAATTTGATTATAAAGAAAAATTAGGTTGTTTCTGAATTGTATTTATTAATCCAGTTAATTAATGAGTTTATCTTAATAAGATCAAGTCCGAATTATATTTTTTAATTTTTTTTTCTTACTAATTTGTGTTCTTTAATATATTTGTATTTAAGTGACTTATATTTTTTCGATTTTTCGAATTTTTTTCCTCAAAGTACGATGAACTCAGTTGTGCACTCTTGAAAAAGAGAAAAAAAAAGAAATGCAAAACAAAATGAAGTATAGGAGAGAGAGTAATTAAATAGTTACAATGATCATGGAGGTCCCTACTTAAAAAAAAAGTGTGTTTAATTTTATCGGCCAATGGAAAGTCATGAAAAACCTAGTTTTATAGTACTAGGTAGATAATTGATTAATTTAAGAGCATGTTTAGCCTAACTTGTAAAAAAAATGAGTTTTTGTTTTTCAAGCTTAATTTTTTAAAAGTGTTTTTCAAAAGCAGAAATAACAAATTGTTGTTTCTATTTTTATGGGCAAAATGATGGTTTTTTGGTTTTTGAGAAATTCTGTTTTAGCTTTTAAATAATGATATGTTTGGCCAAAAAATGTTTTTAAATCTAAAAACACTTTTAAAAACCATGCCAAACATATAATAAGCTTGAAAAACAAAAACTCATTCTTAAGAAGTGAGGCCAAACCTGCTCTTAAACGAGAATTTGTGTTTTCCAAAATGCAATCTCGACCTACAAAACAGAATTTGGATTCTCTCAATTACTTTCTCTTTATTACCTCTCTAATATACTCTTATTCTAATATATTCTCTTTTCATTTATTTAAACATTAATTTTATAAAATAATTATAACCACTAGATCGTCCCAAAATTTAATCCAACCCATTTAAAAATAATAAAAATCTTTTTTTTTTTTTTTTTCAGGCAATGGAAAAAATTCGGACTCCATAAGAACAAGTCAGCCGGAGTCTTCCTAGACCTTTACCCCACTTGGTTAAATCTAGTGAGCCAAGGTGCTCGTTGACCAGTGACTGAGAAAATAATTGGTCAAGTTTGCTAATAAACGTTCATTCATTGGCTATTTTTATGTGTGGCACCAAAGTTGGTTACTATATCACATTTGTCATGTTTTTTGGTTGATGTAACATACAAATATTGCTTTTAGACTTTTCGTTTTCTTTTTGTTTATAAAGAATCTTAAGGTGGAGTTTTCAGATGGTGATCTCTCAAGTCTCAATACAGCAATAGAGTAATCCTATTGGGTAGGGAACATGGATTTGTAGAGATTTGTAGGCACAAATTCTCATTTTGGGCTTAAGCTTAAAATGGGAAGATGGTAGAGTTACACCAGATGTATGAGGCCCTCATACACCACCAATAATGACGCGCCACTTGTCCAATTCAAAGAATCTTATTTAATCTAATTAATCCCTTGATTCCTTCATTAATTGCCCCCCCTAATTAATGTTCTCGGTTTTACCACATATTTTATTAATTAAAAAAACCTTCTCTCCTAATTTATATTTAAGTCTTATTTATTAGGGTTATTTCATGGGAATAATCCATTCTAAGCCTCCTCTTCTCATATTAATCCATCTTATTGTTTAACTGAGAAAAATCTCATCTTTGACATCATTTATCTCACAATGCACCGGGTAACCTACTACTTGTTTATCGGGTCATACTTAAAAAAAAAAGTAAAATCAATAACCCAACAATTAAAACAATAATAACCTTAATCCCTTTCCTTCCCTTCACCCCCTTCATTCCACAAATTTTGCCATTACTAACAAGTCATCAAAAGAGCAGCTAATCAACAAGATATTACTATAACATCAAATTTTCTACCGTCATGCTAGTAGGCTAGTACCAGTACTTTTAAACTTTCCACAAACATTCTAAGCAATCTTTTGGCATCAGAATTTTGAAAAGTATGCTTTGCAAATGTTCCTTTCTTTAGCTCAAAAATCTTGAATCCTCATAGAGCCCATAACCAGAGAACAATTAATCAATGAAAATGATGGAAGACTTACAAGCTGGGTATTAATCAATTAATCAATGAAAATGATGAAGATTAAAAGTTGGGTATTGTTGATTTGGGGTTTTCTTTCAGATCTTGCACATGGGTTTTCATCAAACGTATGTCATCAAAACATTATAATGGAGATGGATGAAAGCATTGGTTGTGAGCAGGATGGGGAGGAGATAGGAGAGACAGAGAAAGTGATGGGATTGAGGTTGGGGTTAACTTTTTAATGGAGGTTGATGATAATGAGGGTTTGATCTGAAAAAAAAAATGGTGAAGAAGTTCTAATTTTAATGGAGGTTGGGGTTATCATTTTAATGGAGATGGATGATAACGAGGGCTTGATCTGGAAAAATGGTGAAGAAGACCTAATTTGTGTAATTAGGAAAATGTCAGAAGATTTAGAAAGAAAAGAAGTAAAAATTAGAAGGAAGAATGGGATCCAAAAAGTCACTTGTTTAGAAACTGGTAATATCAGGTCAAAAATGGGCTTAGTCTATTACAAGTTAAATGATGTCAAAGATGAGATTTTTCTCGATTAAACACTGGGATGGATTAATATGAGAAGATGCGGCTTAGGATGGATTATTCCCGTGAAATAACCCTATTTATTACTAATACCTTTTATTATTTTTAGTATTTATGTATACAGTATATACCTTTAATATTTCGTATATTTATGTATACCTCTAATATACGTACACAGTCCTGTATACGCTACGGTTAATTGATACGTATTGTATCAATTTCTTTATACGGTATGATTATTCCTTATATGTATGTTTATGTATTTACGTTAATTTTTTTTTTTTAATTTTTTTTTTCAATTAATATTTTTTCATATAATACCTTTTCTTTTGTCTTATATTATTTTAAATTATACCTAAATTTCGTTGTAATTTATTTTTTTGCGTAATTTTTTGTTTTATACACACTGTTTTTAATATTTAATTTCTTTAAATTAATTTTTTTTAAACAAAATTTAAAATTAAATTTATGTCTTTTTTTATACACATTATTTTAAATTTTTAATTAAATTGATAAATATTTTATTTGCTAATATCCATGACCGGAAGTTAAAAAGACCTTATATATATATATATATAGGACTGGACATATGACAGTATAAGTTAGTGGGTGCAGTGGTTTCCTTACTTAGTTCATGCTTTCCTTACTAAGTGTCTCGTGTTCGAATCCTCTTGTGGGTTTTTCTTTTTGTTTTTGGCATAATTTTGCACAAGTTAACCGTATGCTATTCTAATACTTGAAGACATATACTCAATACTGTGAAAATGAATTAAGGAAAATAGTCATTGATTTTGAATTTTTGATTGATCATACATTATTTGTTTAAAGAAGTCAAATGATATACAAAAAAAAAATCATACTTCCTATTTACAACCTATGACTATAATTTGTATATTGAGAATATTGAGAATTTGAATATTGTGACCTAAATTGCGATTGGGAGAACGTCGGAGTATTTTGTGACGGTGTAAAACGTGGAGTATTTTGTGTACCACTAAAGACACTCATAAAGGATGAAGCATCATCGTTTGGAACATGTCGGGTTGGGTTCGTATTTGGGGGGAGCGTAGTGGTTGTCGGATCCTCATCATTTGTCTTTCTCCTTCTCTTTGTCTGTTTGACAATACGTCTTCTGCCATTCCCTCGCTTGTCGGGGGGTCTCTAATGTCACCTTCTTGTTGAGGTGTGTTTATGATAGTCTCCCTAGGTCGTAGTCTCCTCGACCCCACATTTTTGAGGAAACTCCACCGCCGCAAATGAATCTATAGATCGTATCCCAAATGAGCCTCTAACTCTTTGATTAGTTCATCGGTTCTGCTATTATAAATGGCAGAAGACCCTTCACTTTGCATAGCCAACCTCTTAATGTAATCATTTTTTACCGTTATCTCAAGAGACCTTTTAACACGTTCTGACTCATCCGGGTTGTAGTACCCAACCCGAATATTTTCGTATCCTCTAACCAAATCCTTGCGCCAACGTTCGATTATGTATTTGTGCAGGGATAGCTTTTACGTCCAACACATCAAGACACTTCATGATATGGCGACATAAGATCCCTCTAAATTCAAACATCTTACAACCACATTTATACTCACCAGTGATTGTGTCAATACTCACTTCAAAACTTCTTCGATCTTTCTTCCAAAATGCTTCTGTCACTTTTGATGTGGCCCTAAACCTCTTGATGAAACCCAAACTATTTGGAAGAGTTTCGACATTGGTGCTTATACAACCATATACCTCTGTTTTCACCTCTCCGAATTCTTGTTTGTGTAGACCTTACTAAAGATATCCTCGAATAATATCATGGGATCCCATTTAAGTGGGTTCTTAATGTCTTTGGCGTTATTGACTTTCTCGTCCTCCACCTTTTTCTCTATGGCATCCTCGTACTGCTCCATGAATTGCATCAGGCCGGTTTCTATGCTCATGTACGTTTTAATAAATCTGTTTGTTTGTTCACTCCTCTGAGTAGAAGACATACCCGCATTTAAAGTGTCTTTCCAAAAAACAGGCATCCACCGCTGTCTCATATCCCATGCACCCCTCAACCATTTGTTACGTCGCAAGTTGTATTTTTCCATGAAATCGTCCCACATATCTTGCAGTTCCTCCTCGGTGATACTCTCGTGTACAAGCGTACGCAAATCTCTGTCAATCTGAGGAAATTGTGGGTGGTCTTTTAGATTCTTATCCGCGTTTTGAAGAATATGCCAAAGGCATAATCTATGTTTAGTCTCCGGGAACACTTTCTTGATTGCCCCTTCCATTGCTTTACATTGATCAGTTAGTAAGACGGTTGGAGCTCTACCCATGCATTCTATCCACTTCTCAAACACCCACTCGAATGACTCTGTGTCTTCGTATGAAATTAAAGCCGCTGCATATAATATTGTACTTCCATGATGATTAACTCCAACGAATGGACATGAAAGGCATCCGGTACTGTTGCTTAGGAATGTACTATCGAACGATGATGGGTCACCAAAAGCCTTGTACATGGCACGACATCGTGCATCAGACCAGAAAATGTTCAACAGCTTATTATCCGCGTCCCTTTCAACAGCGTAGTAAAAATCTGGATTCTGCTCTTTTAAGCCCTCAAAATAATTTAAGACCTCTTTAGCGTCACCACGAAACCTACTTTTGCGACGTTCGCTGTTGATGAAGTTTCTCGCGTCCTGCCCATTGAAATGTAGATTATGAATCCCTCCAACCTCCCTAACTAATGTGTTGAAGTTCCGGGTAATTGGTATGCCAGCTCTGTCGTTCAACACCAACCTGACCTTGAAATATTCGCTTATGTGCCTATAATTGACTACATGCCGGCTAACCTCAGGATTCAAATCGTGATTATGTACCAAATCACAAGTACAGATTACAAATTTCCCACTGTCGTGATTTAATTTCCCAAATACATACATTTTACATGGTGTTACACACGAGCTTTTCTTCGTCGTATTGCCCTCTGAACACATAAACCTAATCTTGTTCATCATGTGGAATCGTGGTTCTTTATCCCCCAACTCCGTTTCGACGTACCCCCTGCTCCTTGAAGGGAGCCAAAAGTTGGCTACTACGAACATGAAGTTCAAACTAGGGGTGCTAACGAGCCGAGCCGAGCCCGAGCTTGGCCTTGCTCGGCTTGTGCTCAAGAACCAAAACTCGAACTCGAGCCGATCTCGAGCTTACCCGAGCTTCAAAAAAACGTGCTCGTTATAAAGCTTGCGAGCTTTAACGCGAGCTCGAGCCAAACTCGAGCCCAAGTCGAGCCTATATAAAACTGTTTATTTTTTATTTTTTTTCTTTCAATATTTTTAATAACAAGGCTCGAAAATTATATGTAAAAATATTTCGCAAATCAGCGAGATATTTGTTATGTGTGATACAAAAATATATTCATGATAAAATATTTTTACAAAATATGAGTAATATCTTATGTAATCCCACAAATTCGAGCCGCTCGCGAGCTTTTCGAGTCGAGCCGGCCTTTGCTCGGCTTGACTCGTTAAGCTCTCGAGCCGAGCCCGAGCCCGAGTCGAGCTCGCACGAGCCGAGCTTTAACCGAGTTTTGACCGAGCCGATCTCGAGTAGCTCACGAGCTGTCTCGGCTCGTTAGCACCCCTAGTTCAAACCCCGTCTTATAAGCGTAAGTATAACAGAAAGCAGCAAACTGTTCACCTGATTCAAATCCCGCACCAATCGTAGGCTCAATAGCTGGTTGATTGTCTTCATTGCCTTCCAGAACATGTGCTGCATACCGTAACAATTCAGTGGCTGTTTCATTCTCGTCAATGACTTCGTTTTCTCCCTCCTCCTCGATATACAAAGCATTTAAATCAAAACTATTCGACATTTTTAAATGATGAAGGTTGTTTTGAGAAGATGAAGGTGATGGAGTTGATGAACTTAGAGTTTGCTGTGTTGAACTACTTTGACTGTGGAAGTTGAAAGGTTAATCTCAATTTACTTTTAATTATTTTTATTTTTTTCTCATATTTTATTTTTAATTATTTTTAATTTTAAAAATAAAACCTACTATTTACGGTGGGTGGAAGTTGGAAGGTTTTCTCCCTAATTTTCTTTTAATTATTTTTAATTTCTTACTCATATTTTATTTTTAATTATTTATAATTTTAAAAATAAAACCTAATATTTACGGTGGAAGTTGGAAGGTTTTCTTCCTCATTTTCTTTTAATTAGTTTGATGAAAAATTCCCGCCTAATTCTCCCGCCAACCTAATCCTACCATTATCCTTTTTCATTACCCACATGCATGTCTCTTCAGTTGCAAAATTAACAATCAAATTTATACTAAAAAAACAAATAGTAGAGAATTAAACGACAAAATGTAAGAACGAAAATAGATTATTATTATTAAGATAAACTTAAAAAAAGTACAATATTAAGCCTAATCCTTATTAAGTAAGGATCGTAAAATCTTAATATCATCTTCAAATTCTTCCCTAAGTTTGCAACATTTTTCATAAGTACCCAACACGGATTTGATGAAACCATCCGTTTCCTTCTCCATTTCCTTTATGCCATTTGCATAACAATCGTTGCGAATTTTAATCGCCCCGACCACCATCTTCATCGCCCTCAACTCCTGTTCACGGAGACAGGAAACTTGTTCTTCCAAAAAACTCATAGATCCAATCATAAGATCGTTAAGGCCTGCAATTTCGACTGCCATTTCAAAAAATCTGAGTTTTTAGAGAGAAAATAAAGAGAGATAAAGTGAATGAGTAAGAAAAGGTTAGGGAGAAAGGTGATTCTTCTTTTAACTCCCCTCGTATTTATAACAAGGATGGTGACCTTTGGTGAACCATAACATGAATAAATTAAATTAAATTAAACTAAATAAAATTAAATTAATAAAATGTGGTGGTTCATTAATAAATGCAATGAAAATTAAAGAAACACATCGGAATACTAAAAGACAAAATTTTCTAAGATTATAATTACAATATTAAGGAAAATAAAGATTACAATATTAAGGAAAACTAAATTAATAAAAACTAAAACTAAAACTAAATTAAAGGTTACAATATTAAGGAAAAAAATAAAACTAATTTCTAAGATAAAGAAGGCAAAATAGCCTCTAAGGCCCCGATCTCCCTCTCCAAGTCCTTCCTGAAATCGTATGTCCTCTGATAGTCACGTAAGAAGGATTGTATGAGGGACTCGAGTGATTTGTCGAAATCTTTGATACCTCTTTCATGCCAACGGTTGCGGCGTTCCATAAGGGATTTCATCCTCGAAACATGCTCCAACTCCGTCACACAGAGCTCATCCACCAAAGCTTGTTTACCTCTGATTGATCTATTAACAACATCAACGGCCGCGTTTTCCATCTTGACGTATACAAATATAAGGATTAAATTAGAATTAAGAATATTAAAGGTATTATTGAGAGAAGAGAGAGAGAAGTTGAACAAATAGAGAAAGAGATGAAAATAAGTACTATTAAGAGAAGTTAGAGAGAGACTTTGATTATGTTTTAGTTGATATGATAACAAAAAAAAATGCTTATAAAGGTTGTAATATTTACCAATCCGTGGCTTTATTTGTGATTGGTCACTTATAGGATCAACGGCCACGATTTAATGTGGAATATCATCAAATATTTTAATTACAACTGAACGGTCACGATTAACTATTAAGTACCATCACTTTTTAAGTTGTTTTAACACTATATTGTCCTTTTCCCGCCAAAATATTCGTACAATCCTATTGATCATACGCTGCAACGATTAGTCGATAGCAACGTACGATCTCATCTTAAGTCTTAGAAACTTGTTAAAATTAGTCCTACACTGTTGATCGGAATAATTAACTAATTATAGCAACATACGATTGATAACAACTTAACTTAGGTCTTACGTCCCGAGACATAGGTATGTACACCCGTATTGATCGTACATTGCTATGATTAGTCAATAGCAACATACGATTGATAACAACTTAACTTAGGTCTTACGTCCCGAGACATAGGTATCTACACCCGTATTGATCGTACATTGCTATGATTAGTCAATAGCAACATACGATTGATAACAACTTAACTTAGGTCTTACGTCCCGAGACATAGGTATCTACACCCGTATTGATCGTACATTGCTATGATTAGTCAATAGCAACGTCATTTATCTATAACATTTTAAACATAGGCATCTAAACCCGTATTGATCGTACATTGATATAATTAGTCAATAGCAATGTACGATGTATAACATCTTAAACCACAAGACATAGGTATCTAAACTCGTATTGATTGTATATTGCTATGATTAGTCAATAGCAACGTTCGATCGATAACATCTTCAACCATAATACATAGGACCATAATACATTGGTATCTAAACTCGTATTGATCGTATATTGCTATGATTACTCAATAGCAATGCACGATCGATAACATCTTAAACCATAAGACATAGGTATCTTAATCAATTATCCCGTTCTAATCATATATAAACTCATATTGATCAAACGTTAAGTCTTAACCTTAGGTCTTAAATTTATGTCTTAACCTTACGTATTACACATACATCGTACATATGGCTAAAAACCCTAAAACCACAAATAAACCCTATAAACCCTATACACCCAAAACTCCTAAAAAACCTAGAAACCCTAAACCCCAAATAAACCCTAAACCCCAAATAAACCCTAAACCCCAAATAAACCTTAAACCCCAAATAAACCCTAAAATTTTATTTTAACCAAACCATGATGGACTAAAATTTGGATGATCATCAACGCGACAAGCTATGTAGAACATTTGTATTATATTTCTATTTTAATATTTTAACTTAATAAACAAAATAAATTAAGTAACAGTAAAACCATTCATTTTTTAAACACAACAAAAATAAAAAACTTATATTTTAATATAAATTTAACTGTTGTTTTTTATTTCATAAAAAATAAAAACTTATATTTTAATATCAATTTAACGATTGTTTTAATATTTTAATATTTTAAAACTTGTTTTTTATATTCATTTATTATATTAATATGTTACTGTATCAATGTAACTGTATATTTATATTATGTTTTCAATAATAAAATTTATATTTTAATATTTTAACTTAATAAAACTAACATTTAAAAATATGTTTCGGCATTAATATGTTACTTTAGTCTACGAATTACATAAAATATTTACTTTCAATTATTTAAAAACATGTAAATAAATTAAGATATATATTATTTACTATTATTTTTAATAATATAATTGGTCATTAATAATTTTAATCTACTTGCCTTTTCGAAATCTGTAAAATAAATTAAGATGCATAGGGAAGACAAACGTTAATAATTCAATTTTATGGAGAATAGTAAGAGTTACACTATTTTTTTTTTTTTTAATTCCATTTTATCGAGTATGATAACAGTCGCCCTTTTTGGTTTATATTTTTTAATTTTAATTTATAAGGACAATTAAATTAAAAGAAAGGTAATATGAAAAGAAAATTACTTTCATTAATATTAAAAACGACGTACAAAGGGAAAAAAAAAACAACAAACAGAATTTAAAAACTAAACCTAATGACTACAACCAACACAAGAATCAAATCTAAGTTTCTTAGAATTGAGCCTTCTTGGACGAGTCCTCCCGAACCTCTTCTTGGACATCTTTGAAGGGAGGATGTCGGGGGTTTTTGTGCATGGCGAGTTCCCCATAGCTTTTCCGGAGTTCTTCGGCTTAGGAGGGGTTGCTATAACCTCAATCACCTCCACTACTTCGTCCTCCTCTTCCTCCTCCACCCTAACAATAGAGGAATCAATTTTAGGGGTAGCTAACATCTCTATCCCATCGTCAATTTTCTTCCAATACATTTTGTCGAGTTCAAATTTACCCCAATTAAGCATATTAAATTCCTCCTCAAATAAATCGACAAGGAAAGTATTTCCATGGTAACCCGGACTAGCTCTCGTTAAAGCATTTTGGACATTAGTAGGACCAACTTGTTTGATTATTTCTCTCATGAACAATCTCGTGCACACAATGTCTCTTGCATGGGCTTTCCTCTCTTCCGACATTTTTGTTATTTCACTTGAGGATAGTTAAATTAATTTAGTAGGGAAGATGTAGTTTGGATGAATTAAAATTTGGAGGGAATGACTATATTTATAATACAATATTTCCCTCCCAAAAAAAATAATCAATGCATGGTTTCCCGCCAAATGCAAGTTAGGTGGAGAAAACCCTAACGACCTTTCATCTTCTTAATGATTACAACATAAAAATAAGAAGTTATAGATTATCAGCAAACAATTCGTGTAGCACAGTTGGTAAGATACATAATTTTCTAACCAGACGTCTAAGGTTCGAACCTTGTTGCGGTACATTTTATTAACAACTTTTTTCTGCGTACTTTTTGTAAAAAAAAAGTATTTAAATGAAAATAGTTGTACCATAAATAATTACGTCCAACAAATTTTTATTATTAACATTTTTTTAAGAATTTTTTATTAAATAATTATGTCCAATAATTTTTTTTTAAGAAAAATACAAAATAAAATTTAAATTTTTTTTATTTAACTCACTAATTTCATACTTAATATTATGAAATTATTCAAAAATAAATATAATGTAAAAACAGTGCCTTATAAAATGCAAAAACAATTTATCAATAATAAAAAAAAATAAAACCTTGAAATACAGAACGCAAATATATTCAATAATAAATTAAAACGAAAAATACATATAAAAAATAATCAGCAAAAATAATTATACAAAATATATTACAAAGATAAATAATAAATAAGAAGAAGAGATACAAAATTACGAAATATACAGTATAAAAATGTATACAATTAATATCGTATAAGCTCAGGTACAAATATAACGTATTAATTAATGTATCCGCCTCAGTATAAATATACGGTATACAAATGTATACATAAATATTGAAATACACAAAAATATTAATAATAAATAAGAGTTAAATAAAAATTAGGAGAGAAGTTTTTTTAAATTAATAAAATATATGGCAAAACCGAGGACATTAATTAGGGAGGGTAATTAATGAAGGAATCAAGGGATTAATTACAATAAATCAGATTCTTTGAGTTTGACATATGGCGCGTTTTCATTGGTGGTGTATGAGAGGCCTCATACACCTGGTGTAACTCTACCCTTTTCGCTTAAAATGGGTCAGATGGGTATTATATTTGGGAAATGGAGCAGATGATGGAAGATGTGGATCTAATTGTTTAAGGTGTAGGGTAAGTAGTAGGCTAGTGTAGGACTATAGAATATAACTTATATAATATTTTATTGCCCAATAGTGTGAATGTATAGAATTCACAATGCGAGTAAAAATTGCTAAGATATTTTTTTTCTCACTTTTCAACTTACATTAACTAAACCTCACACTTCTGCTCAATGAAATATCGTTTCTCCATTGTTCTTCATTTCTATGGAGTTTCTCCACCTTCCTTCACCATTTTTACATTCTTTAATTTTCTTTAAATCCCTACCCTAACACGTCCTAATTATAAACAAATAGTTTCAATTTTTTTTTAAAAAAAAAAATTAAACATGTGAAATTAATTGTTCAACATGTTACCATTTAAGCAACATAAAGAACCATTACAATTTACTTAAATGTTATCATTCATATTACAAACAATCACTGCCAAGAGTGCCAACTATAGACACATAGTGTACAAATGAACACATTTTACATCTTACAACATGTAAACATAATTGTCCAAATGTTAGCATCTGAACAAAACCAGACACCATTTTATAATGAGTCATAAATGGTTACCGAAAGTTGAAAGTGTAAAGATAGTACAAGTCAAGATAACACATGTCGAGGAAATGAAAACCTAGACAAGTCAAATGATAAAAAGAGAGCTTACTCTCATCTCAAGTATAGACAAAAGGATCCAATGCTAAGCAAAAGTAGAGTCAGCTAGAATTGACAAATTGCTGACTTTGTCCATTAGTCTATAACTAGTGAGTACTATCTAGTGTACTTGTAACAAGTAGTATGCTGCATATATATTGAATATTGTACTCATCTTCATTCAATACAATTAATGAAAATCTTACACAAAATCTTGCTCATTTCTTTCTATGTCCTCTACACCCTTTAAGGCAATTAAGCTCTTCATGTTATCAGAGCCTCAAGGATGAGGGGACTGATAACCATATGAACTGAGCATTTACTAAAACTCAACCACTTCACATTTTCTTCTGCCTATTTATAATGCAGATTATCTGTTGAACTCACTCACAACAAAACTTCTCTAAGTGTTCTTTTCTCTCTTCTCATGGAAAATCCACTCTCAAACACAGAAACCCTGTCCAAAACACCTTCCTTTATGGAACCAACTTACCCCCTCTACTTACATCCGGCAGAAAGCACACATCCCTTGGTAGTGGACACTAAACTATCAGAGATAGAAAATTATCTAGAGTGGAAAAGACAAATGGAAATTGCCATTTGTTCAAAGAGAAAGGTTGGATTCCTAACAGGATTCGTCAAGAGACCTACTGATGATGCAGTCAGAGCAGAAGCCTGGGATACCTGTAACAGTCTGCTCATTTCCTGGATTTTCCATAATGTGGAACCGCCTATCAAGAGATCTATTCTGTATGTGAGAACTGCAAAGGAGATATGGGAATATCTTCAGAGGCAGTTCTCTGTCAGTAATGGTGCAAGAAAGTTCAGACTGAACAAAGAACTTGAAGACCTTGCACAAGGAGAAAGGAGCATCTGTGAGTATTTCACAGACCTAAGGATCTTATGGTAGAATCTGGAGGTCATGACTGATTGGCCTCCAGTCACTCAAATGACTCCTGAAGTCAATGCTTGGCTTGATGCTCAGTTGAAAGAACAGGAGGAGAGAAAGCTCTTTCAATTTCTGAATGGGTTGCATCCATCATATACCACCATGAGAACAAATGTGCTAATGATGTCTCCCTTGCCCACTGTGGAAGAGGCAGCAGCTATTTTCCAGCATGAGGAGGCTTAGAGAAGAAACTACAGAGTCCATGAGAAAATGGAGGTGGATAACTCTGCATTCTTTGCTGGTCAAAGGGGATCTGACACCAACTCTGTATTCTTTGCTGGTCAGAAGGGATCTGACATCACTCCCTCATGTCCTCTCTGTCCTAAAATGAGACACACAAGGGACACATGTTGGAAAATAATAGGATATCCAGCTGACCATCCTGTATCCAAGAGATTTCCTGAAAAATCTCAAGAGTATAAACTCAAAGGTGGATATCAGAAGTCAGGTGGGTATCAGGGGTCTGGGTCCAAGGGATACAAAGGTGGATCTAACAAAGGAAAGCAATCCATTAACTATAAACAAGGAAAAATTGCAGCAAACACAACCATGGGGAGGGTGCTAGTGAAGGAAGCATAACTCTCACAACTCAGCAGTTTGAACAGCTAATGAGCAATCACAAAGGTAAGGGACCAAGTTTTTATCCAGAAACTGAGGACGAATTGGAGGCAAACTTTGCAGGTATGGCTTATTTAAACTGCAGCTATGCTTCTAACTCTTCCCAAGAATGGATCATAGATTCTGGTGCTTCAGACCATATGGTGTCTGACTTAACCATTCTCAGAAATATAAAGGAGTTAAAGGTCAAACTCAAAATAAACTTACCAAATGGAGAAACTTCCATTGTTTCTCACATTGACACTCACACCTTCACTAATGACCTAACCCTAAAAAATGTTTATTTTGTTCCTGCTTTTATACATAACCCGCTATCAGTACACAAATTGACTCAGGATGAGCACTGCTATGTAATGTTTTATGAAAAACTGTGTGTGATACAAGACTGTCAAACCAAGACTACTAGGGGGCTTGGAAGAGAGAACAAGGGAGTGTACTACTTAATAAATAATGATGTTGCTAAACATCCTAAGATAGCTGGTAGTATCACCAGGAATAGTTATCCTGGTGCTTGTAATGCAAATGTATCTGTCCTTTTGTCTAGTCAGGAAGAGGTCTCAGATGGCACATTTTTCAAATCCTGTAGTGCACCTGATGATGATGATGTGTGTAATATTCCTTTTAATTTCAATGATAAGAATTCTGACCTTTGGCACTTAAGACTAGGTCATATGCCTCTGACAACAAACTCAAATATATTCCAAATGTTAAGACTTTGAACCAAAAAGGAATATGCATCCCCTGCTCAATGGCAAAACTCACAAAATTGCCATTTCCCACCAGAACTGAAAAAGCCAAAGATTTATTTGATTTGGTCCACATAGATATCTGGGGTCCCTATAGAAAGGAAACAAGAAATGGACACAAATATTTCCTAACTGTGGTAGATGACCACAGTAGGGCAACCTGGGTATACTTAATGAAACACAAATCTGAGGTTGCCCAACTACTTGTCCAATTTTACCACTTTGCTGCAAATCAATTTGGGAAGACAATCAAAACTTTCAAGTCAGATAATGGATTGGAATTTACAGAAGGTGACAGTAAGCAGTTTCTTTTGTCCAAGGGAATCTGGCAACAAACCAGCTGTGTTGATAGACCACAACAGAATGGAGTGGTTGAGAGAAAACACAGACATTTGCTTGAGATAAGCAGAGCAATTAAGTTTAGTTCTGGATTACCTCTCTCTTTTTGAGGTGATTGTGTTCTTACTGCAGCATTCATAATAAACAGATTACCTACTCCTTTTCTGAAGAATAGGACTCCCTATGAGGTTCTGTTTCATAAGCCACCCAACTATGACATAATGAGGGTGTTCGGATGCCTTGTTGTGGCTTACAACCCAAGCAGGGACAAAGATAAATTCATGCCAAGAGGGGTTCCTTGTATCTTTATAGGGTATCCCTTATCTCAAAAAGGCTACAAAGTATATGATATAGTCAAGAAGACTGTTTTTGTATCAAGGGACATCAAATTCTTTGAAGGAGTGTTCCCTTGCAGGATTAAAAATTTTGCCCAGTTCATTCCTACTCTTTACACTGAGCAATATCAATCTCAATGCTTTATAAACCAAGACATTACTACAGCCTTCATTGATCATGAAGCAGCTACACCACCACCTCAAACTATCACTCAAACTCCTCCTGATGACAATAATGAGGAAAATGAGGAGGTCATTCAGGAGAACATACCTGTTGCCGAGGTTCCCATAATCCAGGAAAGACCAAGGAGGGAGATGAGAGCACCTGAGTGGACAAATGATTTTGTTGTGACTAATCCAGTGATGGCTCCCTCCACAGTAGCCAATATGGTTCAGCTTCATCTGGTGTCCAAGTCTTTTGCTGGTCATATTAATCTTGATCAGACTACCCCTGATCCACTCACCTACCAAGAGGCCATAAAGGAGTCAAAATGGATTCATGCTATGAACCTTGAACTACAGGCCCTTCATGAAAACAACACCTGGCTACTCACTGACTTACCCAAAGGAAGGAAGACCATAGGTTGCAAGTGGGTGTATAAAACCAAATATAATCCTGATGGTACCATTGAAAGACACAAGGCTAGATTAGTAGTTCAAGGTTTCAGACAGATGTATGGGGTGGATTATGATGAGACATTTGCTCCAGTAGCCAAAATGTCCACAGTAAGGGCACTCCTTGCTGTCATCTCAATTAATAACTGGGACACTTGTCAGATGGACGTTGCTAATGCATTCCTCCATGGGGATCTTCTGGAAGAGGTGTACATGAAACTACCCCAAGGATACTGTGATGGTATTCTTCAACCAATTGGACAGGGGGAGAATGACAAACTTGAAGGCAAGGTATGCAAACTCATCAAGTCTCTATATGGGCTAAAACAAGCTCCCAGGCAATGGTTTTCTAAACTGTCAGAAGTCATGCACCAGTGTGGTTTTAGACAATCCCATGCTGATCACTCCCTTTTCATCAAACAGGAGCATGGCAACACCACAGTTGTCCTAATCTATGTAGATGATATGGTGATTGTAGGAGATAGTCCCTCTTAGATACAAGTCCTTAAAGATCATCTTAATGTCTCCTTCCACATGAAAGACTTAGGTGAGTTGAAGTATTTCTTGGGATTGGAAGTAGAAAGGAGCACAGGTGGGATCTTTATTGCTCAGAAGAAATATACTTTTGACTTACTGAAAGACTTTGGGGTGGATAAATCCAGAGCTATACAGCTTCCTGTCAACCCAGTTCTCAAACTTGAACCAGGCAAAAGGACTCCCTTGCCAAACCCTGATCTTTACAGGAAGCTTGTTGGCAAATTGATTTACTTGACCATCTCTCGACCTGATATTGCCTATTCAGTTCAACTCTTGAGTCAATTCCTCCATGCTCCCACCTCTGATCATATGCAAGCAGCCAGACGAGTACTTAGGTACCTCAAGAATGCACCAGGCCAGGGTATACTCTTTGCTAGCAACTCTGTTGTTCAACTTACTGCCTATTGTGACTCAGATTGGGCATCTTGTCCCTTCAGTAGAAGATCTACTACCGGCTATTGCATTCTCCTTGGAGACTCACCTATCTCATGGAAATCCAAGAAACAAACAGTTGTTTCCAGGTCATCTGCTGAAGCAGAATACAGGGCCATGGCAATGACCACATGTGAGGTTACCTGGTTGTTTCAGCTATTACAAGACCTAGGACTCACACATCTGGGTCCAGCACATTTGAAATGTGACAATCAAGCTGCCCTGGCTATTGCAGCCAATCCAGTATATCACGAACGGACTAAACACATCGAGGTAGACTGTCACTTCATCAGAGAAAAAATACAACAAGGCTTTCTTACCACTTCCTATGTTAATACCAAAGACCAGGTAGCTGACGTGCTAACCAAGTCTTGTCCCATATCTCAGCACCACCGCCTACTCTCCAAGATGGGAGTTTCGTCCAGCCTCCACTCTCATCTTGAGGGGGAGTGTAAAGATAGTACAAGTCAAGATAACACATGTCGAGGAAATGAAAACCTAGACAAGTCAAATGATAAAAAGAGAGCTTACTCTCATCTCAAGTATAGACAAAAGGATCCAATGCTAAGCAAAAGTAGAGTCAGCTAGAATTGACAAATTGCTGACTTTGTCCATTAGTCTATAACTAGTGAGTACTATCTAGTGTACTTGTAACAAGTAGTATGCTGCATATATATTGAATATTGTACTCATCTTCATTCAATACAATTAATGAAAATCTTACACAAAATCTTGCTCAGTTCTTTCTATGTCCTCTACACCCTTTAAGGCAATTAAGCTCTTCAGAAAGCACATAAGGAACCATTGCAATTCACTTAAATGTTACCATTCAAATTGACAAAGAATCACTAATAATTGCTGCCATACAATCTAAAATTGGTCACATTTTTATATTTTATAACATGTAAAGCATATTTGTTCAATATGTTAGCATTTACTTCCTCCGTCTCAGTCAACAAGTTAGATTTGTTTTATGCTCCCTTACAAAATAAAGCAAATGTAAACTATTCATCGGGATAGAGGGGGTAAACAACATCAGTTGCCAATTTGCCATATTTATGTTCATTCTGGGTTGTTCTTAATTTGTAACGAAAAAGTAGACAATGAAGATGAGTATGTATGTAGGTGAATGATTTTAATTTTGTTGAAAATGAAGTGCAAACTGAAAATGAAGATTGAATGTGCAGGATTCAAAAAAGTGCATAAGGAATGTAATATTAGTCAATTATTATTTGAAAGATTGCATTAGAAGCACGATTGAACATGGCTCAACTCTTACCATTTCCACACAATATGGTATAATCCGACTCATCTTAAGCAAGGGGAGGAGAGGAGAGGAGAGGGAAATAAATAAACAAAGAACTTTTTTGATTGATTGATATGTAGAGACGATCATACAACTTTCCAACTTGATTCTTCCTATGATGATCATGACAATATGTTCTTTTTAGAAACGATTTTATAATTAAATTTGTTCTGAAACTGTTAAACTCTACTCTTATTTGTGTTTATGAGCAAGTGGACTCCTCCTCTTGTCACCAATTAATTTTAAGATGAAACCTTATTAACTTATAGACTTGTCCGCCTCACTTGTTTTGTAATCCCGTTGTGGAGGACTTAATGAGTTGGTAGTTAAGATTACATATATATTCGCCAAAGTGGTGATTATTCCCCATAATTTTAGCTAATTGTGAGATTACGTTTCATAACTTACAAATGTAGTAATTAGGCCCATAACTTTGATAAAATTTGAAATTCAATTTAATTTTTTATTTTCAACCAAAATTGCACCTAAAAAATTAATTTCATTCATTAATACTCCCTCCAATTCACCATATTTTTTCCTATTTCCTAAAACACTTATTCAAATTTTCTTCCCCTTTCTATTTTTGGTAACTTTTGTTGGAGTGTTGTCTTGAAAAGCAATTTTTCTCGTTGCCTTTTATCCTACATTGGTGGGGAACATCAATGTTTTGATGTTTATAAGGCTCCCTTCACTTGATGGAGTAAGAGATTCGTCTAAGGAGGCTTTTGTGGTGAGTGTTGGGCCTGTGGGTTTGGGTCCAAACACACACACGCGAGCGCGCCTGCCCGGCCCGGCCCCGGGTAGAGCACCTGCAGTGCGGGCCAAAGGCCCTCTTTTACCTTTTTGGTCTTGTGTGATGTGGGCTTGTCCACATTCAGTGAATGTAGGAAGGTCTTAGCAGTCAGTCAAACATGACTGTTAACTGCTGCAATTAAGGGCGATAATTACGCCTTAATTGTGTTTGACTGGAGCGTTTTTTGGCTCCTAACTGCTCTATTTTTGACTATAAATAGAGCAGCTTACCTCCTCATTTCTCACACCGAAAATCACACAACTCCTCTCTCTTCTTCTACTCTCTCTGAAAATGTTCTGGGTATAGTTTCTGTTCCGTTCCAAAGTCTTCTTACTTCAGTGGTGCAGTTCGAAGGCTGCAGTGTTAACCTTGGGGAACTACCAGCAAGAAACGATATCCACCATGGTCGTGCCGTAATAGTTTTCAAGTCAGTGGCTTTATACCACGACACTGCATATCTTTTACGATAAGTCTTTTTCTGTTTCATCTTTCGTTAAAGTTTCTGTCTGATTTCCATTGTTACGAATTGTCATTCCAACAACTTTTACTCTTATTTTATTGATACATCTCTCCTATTACCACAGATCACCCAACTCTTTTAATCTTATTTTATTCTTTACTTTAATATTTGTGGCTCACAATTATTACTTAACTCTTAATTATTCATCTATCTCTCCTATTATCATACCCCACCCAACTCTTTTAATCCATAATTAAATATTTCCTAAAAGATCTTCTAAGTAGGGCCGTTGATTCATGTAACAAAAAACACTGAATCATTCATTTAGATACCTGTTAGACTTTTTTGCACATTTTTTATTGTCAAATATTATGCGGAAAATATCTTCTTAAAAATTGCGCAAATATCTCCTAAAAAATTTATACCGAATATATAGAAAAACGATACTGAAAATATCTCCTAAATATTTTTTAAGTGAGAAAAATGATATAGTGAAATTATCTCCTAAATTGTGCAAACATCTCCTAACGGGATTGCAAATCTTTATATTTTTTTTAAAATAGAAAATTACATGTGTCGTTTGAAGGAGTTGTGACACGTGGCGATCAACGAGGCTTGCGGTTGGGTGATCTGTGTATTGTATTTGTTGTATTGTTTTTGTATAATCAGTAACTGGCCCCGTTTAATTGTTTTAAAAACTGTGGTGATCCATTCGGGGATGGTGATCAGTTATTGAGCATGTATGAGATGGACGCGCATGTGATAGCTGGATTGAGTCACCACGAGATCTCTAGAAGTTTTCCAGTGTGTCTTGAACATTTATTTACTTTACTTGGTTTAGCTTTTTGGAACAATTGTACTTTCATTCGACAGTTTGGTTTGGACATGTATTGCTTTAAATTTATTTAATAAAGTTCGTTTCGTTATTGTCTATTTGATGTACATTGACTCGGCTAACCGAGATGGTAACATTCTCATGCTTTAGGTGGTTCTGGTAAGACACTTGGAGTATGGAGGTGTTACATTATGAGTCAGACTCACCCCACCCCAGACTCATTCATTGGATAATTTCTTTCTTTTAAACGTGAGATCAAGACTCACCCAAAGTTTTAAGTTGAGTGTTAAAGTTTTAGGTTGAGTGTTAGATTTCAAAGACTCAACTTGAAAATTTGTTAAAACTTTGATAGATTATTGTTACGGTTTTTCTAACTTATGCCCACTAGGCATAGGATAAGAAACCAAAAAAAGAAAGAAATAAATGATATTTGTATGGGAAATTGCAATATCAACTACTTTTACTTTGATTTACAAGAAAATACATTTATTACTTTCTATTTTGGGTTTCTTATCCTATGCCTAGTGGACATAGGTTAGAAAAACCCTTGTTGTTAATACACAAATTCTCATTATAGACGGACACTATTTGTCTATACGTATAGACGGATACCATTTTCCCTCACAAAATACCCATTTGCCATAAAGTGGGAAGCACATGGGTTACCCCACCTTGTCCCCCTACCCATTTTATTAGAGGTCTTTACCCGTTTGTTCGCCTCACCCGTCTATACCAAGACCTATTGTTGTTAATATTGAGTGACTTTGTCTTAAAACTTACCAAAATTTAGAAGACTATAAATAATTGGATTATTTAACATGAATACTCCAAACTATTCGGTGCTTCTCAAATTACTCCAAACTTTGATTTAACTAGCAATATACCCAACTATAACACCCCTCCGCTTTAAATAGAATTGCCTCCTTTCTAACCTAGAGTAACAGGTAAACCGAAAGCGGGACCCACAACTTCATCTTCTTCCACCCAATGTTTCCGCCATTATTGTTCCTCCTAAGTAATATACCCAACTTTGGCCTGTAAGATTTTTTTACCCAACTTTTCTTCAATACATAAGATAGTCTCTTATTCCAATTGTAATGTAAACTTTAACTTGATCTTCGACATTATACTAAGCTTTCTTCCTGCATTTTTGTTTTCAATTTAAATCCCATCTCCCTTCCATTACCACCCATACATCACCCTCTCAACCACCACCTACCCCATCCCTACCGCTAATTATTTACAGTGTTGTCAACCACCATTCACCACGGCTACCGATATTTCGCCACCATCTTCAAACGCCGATCACCATTCACCTTCACATCCTTTTCTCTACCGTTCCGTCTATAAAATAGGTCACTTTGACCGCCTTGCCTCGCTTTTCTACCAACGACTACCGCAACCTCCACCTCGTGCATCATTTAACAGTCCCGTCTCTTTGTCCTCATGTACCCCTCCACCAACAATTGATAAATTTGTAAAACCCTAGATCCCCAAATCAATTTGGGGGTAATATATTAATTTGGGGCTTGGGTGGTGTCATTATGACGATCGAGAGTTAGGCTTATGCGGTCCGTGATTTGACAATGGCAATTGTGGTGTTGTGATTCAATTTGCCGATGATAATAATGGATTACTGGTACTTGGTAGGGTGTGTTATGGGAGGGTTTGTAAGGATAATAAGGGAAGTGACTTGCTAAATAGGTAGTCGGTTACCTGAGTATAATCCGAGAAGAAGGGGCTAATACTACGGTTTATTGCTAGTTAAATTGAAGTTCATAGTATTTTGAGAAGGGAGGTAATAGTTTGTAGTATTCATATTAAATAACCCTAAATAATTTAAGCCTAACCATATTTCTCTCTACTCATCTTCAACAACGGCGGAAAATTCATCAACACCGTTAAAGCTGAACAGAGCAATGGATTTAGAAGGAGGTCAAAGCTTGGACGACATCTTCTATCAAAGCTTCGACGACATCTTCGATCAAAGCTTCGAAGATATCGGCCTTGACCCTCGATTGATTTCGGCTCTTATCCAAAGAGGCTTTCAAAACCCTACTCCTATTCAATGCGTCGCTATCCCTGTTATTCTCGTAATTTTCTCCTCATTTTCTCTTCCTTAGATTTGATATTTTGATTTTATCGTATAATTCCTTATTTTTAACGTATTTTGATGATATTTTCAGGAAGGCAAGGATGTACATTTAAGAGCAAATACAGGGTCAGGAAAGACTCTTGCTTATTTACTTCCATTACTCCATAAGCTTCTCTTGGGTTCGGGTTCGGGTTCGAATTCAAGTCATATGTCCTGTCCGACTGCGTTTGTAATTGTTCCGCGTTGGAAATTAGTTCAGCAGGTGTGGAAATTATCAAATATGCAATTTTCTGTTCTAATTTGATTTATTGAATTTTTTTTTTTTTAATCATAGTTTTAAATGGAATTTTCGACAGGTTTATTCGCAAGTTATGTCTCTTATCGAGTATTGCGGAGTTGAGTTGAAAGTTGCTCAGCTTACTGTCACCAGGTCAATCACTGAGTTGGTTAGTCTTCTCTTTTCATACTCCCTCCTTACTGTTCGTTTGTTTCCGATTTCATTTGTTTACCTTTCTATATTAGGCATGCCTCTGTCTCTAATGAGATATTTGATAATCCAATTTCATTATTGTCCACTTGTCAGCTAATAACACTACCCTCAAATGGTCCCCCTACCCTTTTATTAATCTTTGTGCCAAAATCAAAGGTAAACAAATGACCGAGACGGAGGGAGTATCTTTTCTTTGAAATTTTGTGATTTTATTGTTCGTAATATGGTATCAGCGAGATCAATTGGTAATGCAAGGCTAAGGCTGCTTTTATAACTGGAAATAATGTTTCTGTTTCTTTTTTAAACGCGTGTTAATTGCAATATAAACTTTACTGTGGTTGATTTCGGTTTTCATATATTGCTCTTAGGAAAAAGCGCTATCTGGGCGTCCTGATATTCTGGTGACAACCCCAGCTTGTGTACGTGAATGTTTGTCCAGGGGACTTCTACAACCTAATGCCATCCAAGAGTCGCTTTCCATGCTCATTTTCGATGAGGTTTTTTGTTTTGTTTTTGGTCTTAGTTTTTTGGGATTGATGGTTTTCTTGTGCCTTTGTTGCTTTGAATCTTGAAGCCATATACTTATGGTCAGATTTGTTTTTAGGCGGATCTTCTTTCTTCATATGGCTATGAAGATGACCTTAGGTTTTTGATGTCTCATGTCCCAACAAGTTGCCAATGCCTTATGATGACTGCTACTTCCAGGTATACCACTGCATTTTTTATTTTGGGAATGGGACTATGGGAGGTTATTATGTGTATATATTGATTATTTGAAGTCCTGATTATCTGTATGCGCTGCAGCTGAGTTGTTTCTCTTTACTAGGTTTTTCAATAGAATGTCGTCATAAGATTATAATGAAATGTTATTGCTTAGCTATTTCGTGATTGTATACTTAAATTAGTCTTGTGTATGCAGTAAAGATGTTAAGAAGCTAAAGAATCTTATTCTGCACAGTCCATATTTTTTGACACTGCCCGATGAGGACAATGTGGATCAATTCTGGGTATCAGTATTTTTTTTACGTACTCTGCATTGGTTCCTCGTTCAGTATGATGTTAAGTTTGAGGACATTCTCCTGTAAAATGTTTCTTTAACTTGGTTTGGACAAATTTGATTTGTACCTTGTAATTTGTATTTATGCTGTCATTGTTTGGTTTGGATTTGAAAGCAAAGTTCATGTTTTGGCACTAATAATTTTGTTTTACTAAGCATATTTTTAATAGAGATTGGGTCTTCAAATTGTTAAGGACGGACGAGAACTACTTTTAGCGTAAGACCAAGAGGAAAACATACTCATAAAATCTATGTTATAGGATATTGCATCTTCCCTTTGATCATGACGCGTTGCTTCTCTTATTTATCATTGGCTGGCAATGCTTCCTTCTAGAGTGCTTGTCCAAGGCCTGATTAAGAGAGTAAGTAATTGAGAAACAACCAAGTTCAGAAAAGTTCAAAGAAGTTTGGAAAATTACTCAACAAATTTATGGTTGACAGAATATGAACCTAAGTCAGCATTTAGATATATTTGACTTTCTATTATTAAAACTTGGATATGGCTTCAGCTATCTTTACCTCTCTCTCTCACGCGCACACATATAGTATTATATTTCTGATATCTCAAGAATTTTCTGCATAGTATATTGGTACCTTCAATATTCCATGGTGTATTCTGTTATGTTCAGTTGCTATTTTTTGGTTCGCTGTGTAAAGCATTTCTCTTCATTTTGTTTAGATATCTTGCGGCGCCCCAGATAAATTCCTCTATGTTTTGGCTCTCTTAAAGTTTGATCTGGTTGAAAAAAAGGTGCTGTTATTTGCAAATAGAATTGACATGGGATTTAGGCTGAAGCTCTTTTTGGAAAAGGTAATGTATGACTTTGATGTGTGTTTTGTTTCAGGGATGAAATTTAATCGATAGATGTTTCTTGTTCTCACTTGTATATGTTGGCGCTTCGCAGTTTTCAATCACGGCAGCTGTTCTGACTGCTGAGTTATCTCAAAGTTCATGTCTACGTATCATCGAGGTACATTATTTCCTTTCTGTATCTGTCTGTGTTTAGTGGAATCTCATATCCCATGGCTATCTGATCTGTGTGGGCAGTTATTTTAAAACAAAGAATAAAATTTAATATGGACGGTACGGTCGGGTAATACTTATTTTTCAGGAGTTCAATGCTGGATTGTTTGATTACTTGATTGCAATTGACGATAGCAAAACAAATACCAAAGAGCAGGAGGCTGCTGGACAATATGACGTAGAGATAAAAAACTCCGAAAAACAGTGGAAACAAAACTTCGATGCTGGCATTGACTTCAAGAATGTGTACACAGTATGTACTGTTAATGCAGTATTTACATTTTACATCTGAAGTCTTGTTTCGTACGATTTCTCATTTTAATCATTATGCTGTGTAATTTCTATGTTTTAACTCTGTGAGCTGATACATAGTGAATGTAGTTCCATTCCTGTAATGCCCTTTTCTCTCGAGGCCATGGTTAGCCTCGACATTCAAAAGAGTAGCTTTTTCCATTTTTATTAATAAGGGCTTACTTGGTTTGATGGTAATTGTTACGTGGCCTAATGAAGACTGAAACAAAGAAGAAGATGAGGGTGGTGAAGTGAAGATGAATGGTTGGGTGTTCAAGGGAATATCGATGGGTGTTGGTAATAGATCTATTACTCGCACAAGAATGTAATCACTGTAATGCATTAATCTACAGAGCAGGTAGATATACTACCCTTCTTCATAGGGTAATTATTACCTTTTCATCATCTCTTATCGCTATCCACCATCACCAGTGCCTCATATTTTCCTTCTCTTTCCTCCTCTACCCTTGTAACAATAACTCCCAATCCTTGTTAATAATTTTTTTTATCCCTCCTAATATAAATATATCAATGGTCGAAATCTTCTTTTTGAAGGGTGAGAACACTAGAGAGGGTAAGAATGAAGTACTTCTTCTTCGAAGCTAAACACCCCATTTGCCTTTGTGCGGTTTGCATTGGTTATTAATATCAATTTTTTTGGTAACTTATCAACACTTGCTCAACAAAGAAGCTGCAAATTTTGTCAAATTAGGATATGACTTACCAAATGGAGCCTTAGTTTGTCCAGAGGTGTACAATTGTAAAACCGTCAGGCAGGTGTAAAACCAAATGTTGTTCTTACCGAATATGAATATCATGTCGTTAGAATTATTTTCCAATTCATATGTTTTTTCAAGTTGTGTGGGCAAGCCTGTTTTTGAAGCATCCTCTCTATTTGGGTAGAATGGTATTTCCAAAACTGTAACATACCATATGTTTTCCTTCTGCAGGTTATAAACTTGCAGATGCCTGCAACTGCTGCAAGATACATATACCGTATTGGATGCATAGCACGAGCATGTCATACAGGAGCATCAGTTTGTCTTGTAAGTTCTAGCTGCAAGTATATAATTTCTGCTAAATTGTTCTGATTTGGTGTTGGACTGTTTAAATCTTCTTTTTTTTTACTCAAAAAAGTATGAATTTCAACCGAGAAGTAACAGGTTTAGTGCTCAGTTGCACACGAGTGTTGTAATATTGCTAAGGCGACTAACCAAGTAAATACTTCATGCTGGCTGTTAGACAATAATATTTAAATAATTTATATTTACTTGTTATTCTTATGCTAGTTATTTGTAGATAATACTTATCTCCTTGTAAATGTTGTAATTAGGCAAAGATATCTTCTGACGTATGTACTTATGCAGTAATTGATTTATATTTGTCTCTGTAAGGAAGTTATTTTAGTTTTTCGGTGACTATACTGATGAATCGCAGACATCAATTGCTTTTGCTTAGTATGAATCTCTTTCTTGCTGGCACGAATAGGTCTCTCCAGATGAGATGGAAGCTTTTGAAAAACTGAAATCTACAATAGCTGAGCACAGAGGCGGGGAAGATTACATTGCTCCTCTGCCTTCGCTCTTGAGGAATGGGGTTGAGTTGTTAAGACATCAAGCAAAGGTATTTCCTTTGCTTTCATCATTAGCAAAGGTAGTCATAGAGTCATTTGAGGCGATTTCCATTTTCAATGAAGCCTATTTGTGTGGCTAACACATGGGTAAGGGCCCGTATCCAGCCCCTTACCGTCGTTAGTCATGTATATGTGGGAGTCTGAGACATTGGGCTAATTTGCATTTTTCCTACTTGATGTTGAACATCTTGCTTTGCTTCTTGACCTAGCTCGCCCTTATATTGGTTAAATTAGGATGATGTTATTATAATTTATGTAACATTGGCACACTGCTTTTTGCAGGATTTGGAAAGAAGTTCATGCATGTGAGGCGTGGGAGGATATACTCGAGTTAATAGACTATACCACCTGTTGTATAATGTTATTATACAACCAAGGGTACTTCGGTATTTTCCTCCTTATAATTGTTGTAACCTATAAAACGAATTCAACGTAACTCCTCTCCTCTCCCTAACTTCTCCATATTTTTCTAACTGCTTCTCTAATTACTCAATCATCTTCTCCCTCAATATCATTTTTTCAACTATTTTAATTCTCCATCTTTAAAAAAAATCAAAGATTTAATCTATAATTACAATATGTGGGGGACAAAGCTTCTAAGACGGAAGATATATCAAATTTATGCGGTTCTAGAACTTTATGCGGAAGATTTCTTACAAAGCTCGGAAAATTTGTCCACTAGCTCAGAACATATCATAAAAGCTCGGAATCTCTACGTTTTTTTGAACTATTATGTAAGTTAGGATTTTTTTCCTAAAACAGATTTCATAAATAATAATTTATAGCCGACCCACGAAGTCAAGTTTGTTTGAACTTATAATTAGATTTATTAATAACTCATAACATTGCGCTTTGATAGATACGAAACTCGAAACTCGAAAACTTTGTTTGTAAGCTCATAAAATTTCTTACAGCGCTCGTAAAGTTTCTTACATAACTCGGAAAAGTTACTCGCAAGCTCGAAATATATCTTAAAAAGCTCGAAATATTTACTTGTAAACTCAAACAAATACAAGGCTAAAAAAATTACTGAGCTCAAGAAGTTTACTCAAAAGCTCAGAATGAATCATACTAAACTCGAAATTTCAGAATATGCCCATAAAATACATGTCAATATACAAATGATGTCGAAATTTACGTCAAAATATTGTTAGAAGCAAAAATATTGTTAGAAGCATTTTTTCTTCTTGATGGTATTATCAATTGCTAAAGATTTTCTAATTAGGATGAACAGGAGAGCAATTGCTCATGTTTCTTTAAGAGAAGTGTGAGAGGTTTAACGTTTGATTTTGGTAGGTTTAGATTTTTTTTCTTTTGTTTTTTTTTAAATATTGAGTTGGCTTGAACCAGTTGTATAATGCTAATATACAACTGGTTGTAGGATAGTATTTGTGAATATACTCGCCACAGAATTCTCAACTTTGGGAAGTAAATTAATACTCGAGAAAATGTGTACAAGTTCAAACTCGGAGATTATTAAAAGCCACAGAATTCTCAACTTTGGGAAGTAAATTAATACTCGAGAAAATGTGTACAAGTTCAAACTCGGAGATTATTAAAAGCCATGGTGAACCAATTCAGATGCCACGATCGAGTAGTGTGTGTGATATATATTAATGTTTGCTTGTTACTCCTTTTGAGAAAGCGGATTTACTCCTACTATCATATCATACTAGTTTGAAAGCTTGTATTTCGTACGAGTTAACAACCTTGATTATTTTAAAATTAAGTTATAGAATATTATTGAATAGGTGTTTCGAAGTTCAAATACAATTCATGGGAATTAAGTTTCCTCATCCAATTCAGGTGAATTTCGGAAAAGCATTAAGTAGCCTTTAAAGTTTTGTTATCTCGAATTCTAGCAAAATTTATTAAATACTAATCATCATAAGTGTAAGTCAATCGGGGCACTTTGATAGCCTTTATATGATTAATACAAAGACAGGTGTGAAATTAATGAATAATTTACATTTGCTATATTTTGTTATGGAGAATAAAGCAAATGAAAACTATTGACTGGTACGGATGGAGTATATATTTTGTTTGAACCATATACCTACCCTTCAAATATGGATAATTTACTTACCCATGTCATTCTTATAAGTTTGCCATTTCAAAAAAAAATTGTTCAATTCGGAATATTTTCTGTGATGGAATATTTCGAGTATTTTCTATGTTTATAATTGATGCAATATTGTATATATACCGAAAAATAAGTCCAAAAATATCATACCAATAAAATTGTTACAAAAAAAAAGCAAAAAAATTCTACATAATTTCGCTCATATCATTCTACAAAATTTAGCATAACAAATATACCGCAAAAATGGCAAATAAGAAAATTCGGAATATTTTCTGTGATGGAATATTCCGAGTATTTTCTATGTTCATAATTGATGCAATATTGTACATATACCGAAAAATAAAGTCCAAAAATATCATACCAATAAAATTGTTACAAAATAAAGCAAAAATAGTCTACAGAATTTCCCTCATATCATTCTACAGAATCGCTCAAAATAAATCTCGCTCATATCATTTAAAAAAAAACAATATTGTTACAGAATTTTAATAAACCTAAAATTGTACTGTATAACTTACATAAATATGCCAATATTCATTCCATTTTTCCACCATTCATTCATCCTTTTTCCAGTATCGCAAAATGAGTGCGTTGACGGGAGAGAAAGACCAATCGCTGCATGCGACCACAGATCCGGCTTGGTTATTGATTTTAGAGGTTTGATAAGAGGATAAATTATATGTGTGATGGTTTTTGGATTGAAGGGTAGATGTCATGAGATTTGATGCTGGGACTAACGTATTGGATTGAGCAAGATGAAGATGAGGTATAGATCAGGAGAGACAAGGGCGGATTCAGGGATAAGAATGCATTTGATCGGGTTTAATCGGGTATTGGGATATGGATGCTTTTCTGGATGTATTCTGGGATAAGGATGCATTTTGGGGATAAAGATGAAGATGCAGCATAGATTTAGGACTGTTTGCCTTAGTGTTTAATCGGGTTTGTCTTAAATTTGGTTTTGTTTGTCTTAGTTTTTTATTTGTGATTGGGCTTGGTACTTTGCATTGAGATTTTTTTCGTTATTTGTTGGACTGTTTCACAAATGTCGTATTTCACTGTTTGGCTCGATCCCATTGTGTATCACCCGTTTCTTTTGATATATACTTATATTTCAACAAAAATATAAAAAATTGAACACGGACAGTACCTCTTAGAATATACTAATAACATTACACCTTCCATTCATAATATTTACAGAGCACTTTACGTTATCACTCGTGCAGTGCACGAGTTCAAAAACTAGTAACATTTTATTTAAAATGTCACATCCAAATCATTCTTGGAAATAGCGGTTTTGCATTTGAACAGAAAGCGGATTTAGGCCCTGTTCTTTCTGGCTTATTTTCAGACCACTCCAGTTCAGTTCTATTTATTTCAGTCAGCTTCATTAAATTCAATTCAGCTCAGCTTTATCCAGTTCAGTTTAGCCACACTAAGCTCAACACATTTCATTTCTACTTATGTTAAACTTATAGATTTTATTAATATTTAATATTTATTTATTTATTATTATATTAAAATTGTTATATCAATATTATTAATATTTTTATTATTGTTATTAATTAATTAACCATTATTATTATTATTATTATTATTATTATTATTATTATTATTATATTGTTATTACTACAATCAATTATATCGATATTAATATAAATAATACAACTACTAATACTCATATTAATATGAATACTCTTATTAATTAATTATAATATTATTAATAACATTGCTACTATTAATTTTAATAAACTAATATTATTATTAAAAATATTACTATTATTACTTTATTATAAATAAGTTTTTTTTTTTCAAATACGAACTTTATTTTTTTTTTACATACATTTTTTTTCTAAAACATTCCATTTAGTACCTTTTTTTTACCTAAAACCCAACCAAATAATATCTTAAATCATCATTTTTCCTAAAACCTTTTCTAATTACTCAAATGACTCAAAAGATTGATTCCAATTTAACATTTAATAAAGTATTTTTTTTATTTATCAATTATTAATATTATTTGTTGATTTTTAATTAATCATTCAAAATTTATTTATTTTTTAAAAATAAAATTAAGATTTGTTAAATTTTATTTATTTAATTAATTAAATTAGGATTGATGGTAGTTATTGGTGACTACCGAATCACTCAAATTAGTATGATATACTTACACGAGCTAGGCTTTGAACAAAAATTATTAGTATAATTATTAGTGTGGATTGATGTGGTTCATGTGGTTTGTGGTGGCTACCTAAACACTCAAATTAGTATAATTATTAGAAGTACATTATTATTAGTAATCGTCGTCTTCTTCTTCTTATAATAATAATAATAATAATAATAATAATAATAACAATAACAATAACAATAACAATAACAATAACAATAACAATAACAATAACAATAGTAGTAGTAGTAGTAGCAGCAGTAGTAGCAGTAGTAGACTAGTAGTAGTAGTAGTTGTAGTAGTAGTAGTAATAATAATAATAATTATAATTATAATAGTTGTAATATAATAACAGTAATAATATTAATTTAATAGTATTAATATTAATAAATATTATTATTATTATTATTATTTTGTCATGAATATTGTTATGTTTATTAATATTTTGTCGCAAATATTGTTGTTGTTGTTGTTGTTGTTGTTGTTGTTGTTGTTGTTGTGTGGTTGTCTTCGATTTTCTTATTTTACTTTATTATTATACTCCCTCTATCTCGGTCAGTTTCTACCTATTATTGTTCTTTCATTAAAAAACAGCTGAGTTATGTACTTAATTCGACCTAAAAAAGGTTTTTCAAAATAGATATTTGTATATTTTTATTTGCGAACTCCATTAGGCTATGATGCAAACATCAGTAGTTAGAGCTACTATGCCTTAGAAAAATACAGCATCTATATAGCCTCATATTGCATACATCTTCTTAAACTTCTCACCATGTAGCTCCGTATCTGACATGGCAGAAATCGAATAAGACCGTGATTTGCTATCTAACGACGATTTCCTAAGGCTCCTTAAATTCTTAGCCTCCATTCGATGTTGAATAACCCAATAACACATTGTACCCAAAGTAGTAACCATGATTGTAGTTCCAATGATGGTCACCGCAATAGCTAGCCATATCTCCTTGGCTCCTACTACGATAAAAGATAGTGCCAAAAACGACACTGAGATAAGAACACATGCTAACCACATTAGCTTGTTTATGATCGCCATCATTTGCTTCTTTGCCTTGCTCTCTATTACTACTACCGAAGTTTGGACTACGACGACAGCAAGAGAAATGAAAAGGGCAATTGAGTCAAACACAAAAAAGATCAAAAATGCGGGTGTTGGAGCAATATTTGCTTCTCCAAGGGAACTACCAGGTGGAATGTTATTAGGGTCATCAACATATTGACCGGGAACAGTGAAGATGGCTGCAAAAGCAACGGTTGCTATAAGAACGGCAACAACAGTTGTGGAGTTGATTGCATTATTGAGTCCCTCGGCATGCATCTTGTTGAGCCGCTTTGCAATGCCTTGTACTCGTTTTCTGGTTTGTCTGGTGTGTTCTAACTGGTAATGGACTTCATGTTTTATGTCGCTCACAGTCTGCTTAAGCTCGCGATTAGTACTGGTAACTTGGGGTTTGATGACTTTGGCACTTTGAACTCCATGCTCACGAAGGATTGTTGCAATGTTTGGATGATTCATTTTCTCTGCTGTGTCAAGGGCAGTTTCACCGGCCCTGTTTACTGCGGTTGTGTCTGTTGTTTCTTCTGCTAATAATCTCAAGACAATCTGCAAGCAACATATCGGATTCAGATTCCATAAGACTAACAATCTTAACGCAACAACTACAGAGTACAGAGTACAGAAGCATATACTAATTCAGTCAACAACAGTACAGCACCCCAGGACAGTTCCAGTAATGATCTGTCGAAGTATTCAAAGATTCACAAGACAAAGCTGATAAGACCAATACGACATATAAATAAAAGGTCCAGAAGGGGATCAATATATAGCAAAATTCCGGGAAATTTGGAATTGTCTAGGTGTCTATACATCTCTTTCAATTAAAAAGTTCAGATTTTTGTGTTCGTACTCTATGAAAGGCTAAACTTGTGACTATTCAGCACTTCATTCTCATTCAGCAATATACCCACCCACTACAGACCGCGAATCATCAAAAATACCCTCACAAATCATTGAAATGCAAGGTATTAGAAGAATTTCGACATAAAATGAAACTAACCGGACCCCTGCCTTTTCTTGAAGCTATATGTAGTGATGTATTGCTTTTAGTATCAACCATATTGATCATAGAAGGATCTGACTTAATAAGCTCCTCCACCACCTCAAGATTCTGACCCTTGACCGCCATGTGAAGTGCGGTCTGGCCCTTCTTGTCTGTTCTTGTAGTGATTCCAGGCTCTTTCTCCAAGAGCGCTTTCACCACAGCCACATGCCCATTCCTTGCAGCAGCGTGCAAGGCCGTTTTACCATTACTTCGACCAATGGTAGCCAGTCCACTTCCCGACTCCAAGAGGAAATTCACCACCTCGGCGTGCCCTTGAGTCGCAGCTGTCTGCAATGCCGTGGTGTTGGATGTGTCATACGTCATTGAGAGATCAGGGTGTACGTCCATCAGAACTTTCAATATTTCTGTCACACCATTCACAAAATAATGTCAGGTTCAAGTGTTCAACCACAAGTACATCAAGAAATCACAAACTATACTTTTTGTTAGAGGTAAGGTGGACGTTTCTAATGAAGGCAAAGACTCATTATTCTTTGATTCTCGAATACTTTATTAAGGAGTAATGCAAAATGACTCGCTAAACCAGCTCTACTTTTTTTTTTAAATTGTGGAGTAAGCAAATAACAGTCATTTAATGCAATTCTCAACGTAATTTTATAAGCAGCCTTTCTGTGTTACGGTGTAGGTTTATAGCTGAGCAGTGAGCACATTTCAACCCTTTTACCACCCTCTCATTGGTCGGTCAGATACGTCCCCCACCCATCCAAGTGAGTCTGAGACTAAACCACAAGGGCAACCTATACTAGTTTCGGAATTAACATTTGTACAAGCAATCTAATCAACAAATAGATAAAAGAACATACCCAAATCCCCTTGCTTCGCGGCAATGTGGAATGCATCATAACCATTCTTAGCCTTGATACTAGCAGCAATAGGATCATAATAATTGATCATCTCCCTAATAACATCAACCTGCCCATATTCCGAAGCAGAATAGAGTGCAGTTTCTCCTGCCTGATTTTGTTTTACAAGCAATTCCTTCAATTCTTCTTCATCAGTATTATTCAATATATGCATCACCTCATCCAAGTTTCCAGCTCTTGCTGCAGCATGAAGTTTGGTGTCATCCCTCTTTCCTGTCAATTGCTTTGTCATCTTCTTCTGCGGCGCATTTGGTTGCCCTTGGTTTTCCATGGGTGTCACCATTTTTTATCTAAACTTTTGTTCCTCACCTCACATAAAACATACACTAATCTTTCACAAATCCATATTCTTTTCTGAAAATATTCTTTTCTGAATTTCAAGTCTTTGCAATTGAAACCCTCAGAAAATCACCTGATGCAGCGAAATTCAACAAAAAAAAATTACCAACTTGGTTGTTTTATAACATTGCACATACCATGGTCCATAAAACATGAAATTATTAAATTACCAATATGTTAAAAATAAATAAATTAAATCATAAGATGACAAAAGATAAAAGAAATATGTGATGGGTTACAACTAAAAAGAATGAAGAAAAGAAATAACTTGGAGATTAAGGAAACGTCTACTTTTACTCTCAACCATTAAAAATCAGAATAGCCAAATAATTTAGGAGCTAGACATCGTAGATTAATGCATAAAGAGCTTTTTTGCATAGGATTTGAAAGGGCCTTTTGAACTGTTATTTTTATAATTATACTCGGAATATAAAAGATAAACAAATGATTAGAATTTAGAACAGGGGGAATAATATATAAATTATGCACATGTAAGCAACAAACAATAAGGATGAATAATAAGAAAAAAATGTAATAAAGAAATGTATGTAAGGATGAAAGACAATATAAGCAATAAAAGAAGGATTCTTTAATGAAAAGCGAAATTAGATTTGCAATCAGAAAATGGGAGGGAGAGGGCGACAGTGAGATAGAATAAAAGGGTAAAGGCCAAAAATAATGCATTGTTGAATGTCTGGTTGATAATTGGTAATGCCTCACAGATTACAATCACAATTCCCTCCACCGTATACCACACGCTATATTCTCCACCTTCATTTTGCATTATTTGCAATTTCCGAGATAGATATCGTAATTAATTTCTTAACCATTAAACTAAGACAAATAAAATGAGCTACAACTCTACAAGTGCATGGCAAATTATGTTATACGGAGTATTTCGGTTTCAGCTTCTTCCTTGTACTTTTGTCCTATGTTGTTTCGTGTTAATAATATTATGTGATTTGACTTATATTATTGAGAGTATGGACTATAATTTATACTACACCCAATCTGATCCACATCTTTATTTTATTTTATTTTTATACTCCCTCAGTCTCGATCATTTTTTTACTTATTATTGTTCTTTCATTAGAAACAGTTGAGTTATGTACTTAATTCGACCTAAAAAAGGTTTTTCAAAATAGAAATTTGTATATTTTTATTTGCGAACTCCAATTCAAGGTACATTGAATGGTTAACATTATCTTGAAATAATATGGTGAGAACTATAAACACTGGAAAAAAAATGATGATTTTATACGTAAAATATATTTTAAAAATAAAATTTCAAAATATATTTGATGTCTAATGCTTGTTTCAACAATTTTTCCTTATTTTTGAAAAAATATATACATGATATGTTTTATATTTATTATAAAAAAAAATGATTTATGATTGACAAACATCAATACACATAGGCCTTTTTACGTTTTTGTGGGTTACTAATTCAATTATCATTCAATATATATATATATATATATATATATATTTGGAATAAAAATTATCCATCAATCTTATCTTTATAAATACAGAAACATTTAACCCACCTCATTAACCTACGTCATCAATTACAACTTTTATTTATTTATTTTTTATTTAAAAAAAAAATAAACCTGGGACCCACATAAATATGTCTTTATTTAATTTCTGGAAAACTAACCTCCATGTTTAATGTTCAGATGCTATGAAACGTTAATCAACACTATCAACATTATATAAAATAACAAAGGAACTTTGAATTTTAAAGGAGCAACATCATAAAATAACTTGAAAAATGTGAGATTTAAAATATATTTAATTTTTTAGAAGTATAGTCATAAATATTAATAGTGAATTACGTAAAATGTTGTAAATTACAAATATTTGTATATAATTTGTATAGAAATCATGCCAATACCATTTATATATACTAAAAAAAAAATTGTAAACTAAATCAAAATTTATTATCACTAACCAAAAATTAAGCTTGTGAGTTATGCAAACACAATCTCCTTTTTGTATCAGGTTACTCGATTTCAAGAACTAAAAGACATAAATGGGAAAGATGGCTATGAATTTTGAGTGTAGGTAGCTCAGATTAGAAGGTAAGATGAGTTCAGTTAGTTGGTGAGCTTTAGGGATTGACTGAAAGAAGAAGTAGGCGAGAGGTATGGGCCATGGTTGAGTACTTCAAGTGAAATAATGATGGACCTATGGTCCATGGACATTAGCAATTAATGTATTATACAACTGTTTGTATATACAACTTATTCAATATAGTTGAGTTTTATTACAAAGTTGTCGAGCTTTATTAACAAAATTATCGAGTTATGGTACAAAGTTATTGAATTTAACAAAATAATTATTAAACTCAATAACTTGTAAAATAGCTCAACAACTTTGAGGCGGTTGTACAATGTTAGTATACAACTGGTTGTAGGATAGTATTTGTGGGACATTAGGACGTGGCTCTATTTATTTGTGAGGAGGTGTGTGTTTGCACAAATTTTCATTTAAGATGGGTCAATCCGTCTTAAGTTTAAGACGAGTCAAATAGTTAGGATAAAACACAAGAAAAGTTCATAGATACTAGCAGAATAATTATCTTATCTAGGTAAGTGGCGTAATATTTTATTTGTTTACTTTTAAGACGAATATACCCGTCATCTTAAGGGAAACCAATTATAGTAGTAGAATAGAGTTTGTTATCTTTACTTCCTCTATTTCAATTAATTCTATACATTTGATTAGAATATAACTCACATATATTCGACAAATGTATAGAAATGATTGGAATAAAGGATGTACAATTTTCTATTTCCTCCATTTTTTTATCTTCCAATTTTAATTTGCACAACATTTAAGAAAAATATTAAATAATACAACATTTTCTAACGAAAAGTAAGGGCGATTGATAATCAGTGACTATCATACTTCACTTTATTACGTGATGAATTATATAGACCTTAATATATACAGAGTAGTAACAATTTTGTTAAAAAAACTAAATAAAATCACAATTTAGATAAAGCATACCCGTGCAATTTTGCACGGGCTTAAAACTAGTGTTGTATTATAATCAAATACTAAATACAAATTAATGGTAAAAGTGTCACATAGAATAATTTGTATGCTTTAGGTAGTTTTTTTAACTATATTGTATAGATTAAGTAAAAATTAGAATAATGTGGCGTGATTTTTATTTGTCTTATATAGATTAGTCTAAAAAAAACCTAAAATGAAAAATTTACTCTCGTATTTAATTGTTGTTTAATTTGCATTAATTAAGAATAAAAAAAACATTTTAATGTTATACATTAACTTGTATTTAATGATACAAATTTCTTAATCTTTTTCTTTTTTATAAAATGAAGATGATGTGGCTTTTTAAAACTCTCATAAAAAAGGAAACGGTGCAATGGGGTTAATTGTCTTGCTTTTTTATTATATTTATAGATAGATTTATAGATTCGGCCATGACAGTTTTATAACCAAAATGCCATTCTCAACGACGGTTCTATTTCTTATGAACTACTTTGATACCGTCGTCAGGTACCAAAAATAAAATACCTAGATACTACCAACATAAGTCAGCGGTAAGTAGGGTCGATCTCCACACAGGGAGGCGGTTTACTATCTACTTGTCTATTCTATCTGTCTAATGTCACAATTGGGGGTTTGAAATGTTTTGACTAGACTAAAGAGATAAAGGCAAGAGGGAAAAGAATAAGAGAAAATAAAGGAGAAATACAAAGGGTAAAACAGATAAAAGAGAGAAATATGTTAGGAATCGGTCTACCGTGGCAGCTACACTATCGGGTCAACTGAGTCGATTAAATTATTGATAAGAAGAGCGAGGTCGTCACCTTTCGGTCCTTAAACCTACGATTATACTCTTTCGGTCTCTAATCGCCCTAGGGTCTCCCTAACTTAGCTTTCGCCCTAATTAGGTATCACCTATTGTAATTAAGCAAGCCTTCCCTTCCAATCTTTCGATCCAGGTCGGGGGTAACTAAATAAATCGGTCTCCTGCATGCATTCATTCAACCTAATCACAATTATATTGCTTAATACAATTCTTATCGCTAAACTAATCTAATCAAGTCGATCCTAACATATTGCTACCACGGCTTCCCTAATCCTAACATATCAAGGGAATTAGCTAAACATAATTAAATAAAGAACATAAATAATAAAGAGAGGAAGAGAAATATTACTGAAATAAATCCGGAATTAAGGAAGAACAAAGTAAAAGCGAAAACAGCGTCCGAACCAGAGTCAGAGGGGAAAAAATGAGATTACAACTGACGTCCTAGCTTCCTATTTATAAGAAAATAGGAATTATTTAACCTAATGACGGAAATAAACTAAAAAGCTCAAGCCCGTAGGAGAAACCACTCGATCGAGTGGTTTAGAACCACTCGATCGAGCAAAATAGAGCTCAGACCGTTCGATCGACCAAACAAAGTGCTCGATCGACTAAACCCATATATGAAACAGTTCGATCGACCAAATAAAGTACTCGATCGACTGATTATTTGACCTAAAACCACTCGATCGACCAGTTAAGTACTCGATCGAGTGGATCTTGACTTCAGCAGCTCATTAATCTCGTTAGTTTGACTTTGACTTGTCCTTTTAGCTCCCGAAACAGCTTCACGCATCCCAAGACAGCTATAATTCCGCTCCAAATTCACTCTTACTCTAAATGCATGCAAAACGGCCATAAAAGGCTTGATTTCACTACTTTCTGGTTCATTCCTGCAAATAAGACAAAATAACCCAAAGTAGCATATTCGGGGCATTTCGTAGCATAAACTACGATAAAAGCATAGAAATACGTGCATAAAATAGGCTAAAAAGACTATATAAAATGCACGTATAAAATCTCCTCAAACCAAACCTTTACTCGTCCTCGAGTAAACTAAATGCAAACTAATGGAACGGAAAAGATAACTCAGAGCTAGCTACAAATGCCCACTTAAACCAATTTAATACAAGCAACTAACACTTATAGCAAAACAGTCAAATGCAAACGAGTTATAAGATGTTTATAATAAAGCTGAACCGTCGACCTTGCAAGACCTTTAATAATGGACTCTCACGGGTCACTCTTCTCTCATGAAGCAAAGGGTGAACATATATATAAGAGAGAAAGAAAAAATAGTCGCTCACCTAGACTACGACCCACATAAACATGCATGCAACTAATATGATAGACAATTCTAGTTACCGTACACACATTCCAACCAAACAAGGTCCTGTCACAGCCGAGGGCTTACAAAAATATGGTAAAGTGAGGCAATGGGTAAGAAAAGGCAAAACATTTATGGAAATGTGGAGGTATAGGTGATCAAGCTAGTACCTAAACAGAATCATATGACAACATCCATATCTCACTCAATTATGAATTAAGCACGAGTGCCCTTCATTTGGCACAAAACTCACCAAACCAAACTGAAAATACTCCTCAAATGATATAGATAAAGCATAGGAGCGAAACCGTCTCATCAATACAAACTCCTTTTTTTTTTCGAAATCTTTTTTTTCTATTTTTTTCGGTTTCTTCTTTTTTATTTTCTCTTCTTTTTCGAATCTTTTTTTTTTCAACTTCTCTTTTTTTCTTTCTTGATTTCATTTTTCACGTTTTTTTTTCATCATCCTCCCTTTCTTCTTAGATTACCAACTCCGAATCAACAGAATACGAGCCAAACTTGGCACAAAGAAATATATACCGTAAAACATACACTAAACTAGCTTGACAAGGCAGGCTAAATTTGGGATATAGCTAAGGGTCAACAGGCAAATTTGGCTAATGTGGAGTTAAATGGGTAAAAATGAAAGAAAGGGAAATTGTAAGCACCTCCCTGCATGTGACACCAACCACTAACCCGAATGTATGTAGGCAAAAAGCAACTGAATTTCATATATGTTCAAATTGAAGCTACATGTTATGCAATGAGTAACTACTCATAATCCTACATGAAACCGGTCATAAATGACACCAGTTTATACGGCTCTAATTCCTTAGAATTTATAAGTAGGTTGCCAAAATTTCAGGTCAAGTCTATCCGTTCAGCTAAATATTAACATAAACTCGTAGATATGCAAAAGACAAAGCTAAAAGATAATAGTTCATGCAAGGCTTAAGCAAAAGACAAATAATAGAGCAATTTCATCATTGAAATCTACCGTTCCGACTCAACCTATATGCTAAAATAAACGTGAATTTTTTGAATTTTTTCTAATTTTAATTTTTATGAGATTTTAAATTTTAAGAAAATAAACAACAATGCATACAAAAATTTGTTGGGAAATGTGTCCTCAACAATAGTGCGATCACATGATTTAAATATTATTATTAAATCTCATTTTAAGAATACATGTGGGATGTAATATTTTACAAGTCAACTGGTCCACACATATCGGTAATGATTGGCTGACTAGAGTTTGACATTACTGTCGTGCGGCGGTGGTGATCAGTTGATCCCCTTAGGTCATATCTATAGGGAAATACTCTTAATTGATTATTTAATTAATCGTATACCGATACGAGTTAATTAAATTGCTTAAAATTGACGGATAATTTTGTGAGTATAATTTACGTATCTCATTGTAAATATGATTAAATGAGACACGGTCTAAGTAATCGAATTGTTTTATTACTTAGATGAAATTATTGTTTACAGAAACAATTGAAATGGAATGAATAAATTATTATAAATACAGAATGTTGTAGTTTATAATTTGGAAACATTTTTGGTACAAGTAATTACGAATTACTAGTCGATTTTGTAAATGACATATTTTATGAGTATGTTGATTTTTAATATGTTAAAAATACATTACAAATTCACATGTCAAGTAACATGTCACATATGTCACACTTGACAAATGACAAATAAAATGGACCTTCCATTTTATCTTGTATAAACCAAAAATTAGGAGTATTAGTGGAATAATTATGTTGATTATTTTAATAAGAGAAAACATAATTATTAAAGTCTAATCTCTAGCCATGCCCACCTATGCTTTTGAGAAGAGCAAAAACAAAAAGTATTGGGCATCCTACCCAAGCCAATTTTCGGCCAACCATACAAGACAAGAAAAAGAGCTTTTTCTTTTCAATTCATTCATTCATCATTTTTACACATAACATTTTCTAGTGTAAGAAGGTGGAGAATCTCTACAATATATGAATTTTCTAGAGAAATAAAATCTCACATATACTCCCTCTTGACCGAGTGATTCAAGAGCCAAAAAATACAATTTATTTTGTATCAATTTTATAGCAAAAACTAATATTATTACTAGATCTAAATAATATTGGTTATTAAGATGTATTCCTTGGGTATATGCTTTTGGGAGGGATTCTACATTTGAATCCTTGTTCTTCCATTTGGAGAGCTCAAGAACAAATGAGAAGGAGATCTCTTTTGTGCCCATAAAACCGAAATACCCATTGTAAGAATATGATTTCTTCTCTATTTTGTTTATTTGTTTGCATGCATAAAATCCACATTTAATTTTATGACAAATTAATTTCGACATATATGAGTATGTTAGTATGTATATGAATCTACATTTCCTTCAATCGGTATCAGAGCCACGGTTGTTTGCATGCAAATCGGTTAAAAGTTTTTCCGAGTTACAAGAATAACAAATAAAACTTGTAAATTTTGTGTTATTATGATATATCACGAAATTAATCCATGCATGTTAAAATTTATGGTCCTAAAATGTTTTAGGATATTTTGGTTAATTTTTCGGATTTTTATTGTTCATATTTTACAATAATGGCATTTAAATATGATTTTATGAGTAAAAATGTCATTTTTTGTCTAAAATTAGCTATACTTCGAATTTTAAGTTGATTTTTGGATATGTTGTCACATATATTATTTTGAGATAACCTGTAAATTTTCATAATTTTTTGACTTGTTATGCTCGAAAAATGAATTTTTCATTATTAAATTCGGATTTAAGTGAAAAATAGGTTAATATGAGTTAAATTTCGAATATGGTCATAGAAAATTAATATGTTGTCACATGAAATTTTACAAGATGTGTGTAAAATAATTGGCTATAAAGAAGTCTTTTTGCATGATTTATGGATTTTTGAAGAAAAATAGCATAAATAGTGACATTATTAGTGGAAAATTAATAAAACATAATCTATGACTTAGGAAAAACGTCTAATGTTGCATTTTATTATATTTTTCAGATCTAAAATTGAAAAGTTAATGAAAATAATTTTTCCATGTTTTTATGATTATTTTATTAAAATCGATAAACCGCAAAATTGTTTTTCCGGAAAAATTTCGAAATTTTTAACCTAAGATTTTGAACATTATGAGTGTCATGGAAATTTTCCAGAATGTTCATGAGTTTAAATTTCAAATTTTGAATTTATTTGAAATTTTGTGATTTATTTGAAGTTTAATAGCTTATTTTTGTTATTTTTTAGTCCATTTATGAACAATTTTATAAAATATGGGTTAATTATGGTCAAATTATTAGTGAAGACTAAATTTTGAGTCCTAAGAGGTTAGGGTAATTAACTTATGCATAAATATGAGTTTATGTATTTTTGTGATTATAAAATGTTGAAATCACGCAAATCCGTAAAAACCGAGTAATATACGATATTGGCTAATTAAAGGCGATTTAGCATAAAATTGAGCATGTTCATACATATTATAATGCTGCATTTTCTTTATGATTGTCATAATTTTAATTTATGTAATTTTGAATTATGTAATTTTACTTAGTATGGCCTTAGTTTTAATTGATATTGCCCGAAATGTATGGGAATATCGATTCGGTTGTAATTTTTATTGTGATCTCGTATCACCGTTTTGTAATTTAATAGATTTATTTTATTTTAGTTACAAATGTATAATAGGAAATTATGTAATTTATTATGTAATTTAAATTCATCTCGGAGTTCCCAAAGACGGATTTCTTCAAGATGGCGATACATAAAGACGGTGTTACCTCGAGATGCGTGCCACAACCGAAGTTCAAGGGACCAATGGAGTTGGTTTCCGAATATGTAATAGTTAAATAGTTTTTCTTTTTTAGGAAAGGCCATACTAGGATTTATTTATTTTTATGCTTGCATTTTATTTTATGTCGCATGCATCGCTAAATCGCCATAACTAAAACATGCATAGTCTTTTTATCGAGTTTATCGACCGTGTCAATTAGAATTATCGTAGTTCACCGCTTTAGTTCACTTAAAACGTGATAGATAATAAATTGACATGACCTCTCGCTAAAACAATTAATTGAGACATAGCCTTACCAAATAGTAGAAACCATGAAAACCTATTTCGCGAGGGAGTGCACTCGGCCACACCGGGGTACAAACCTTGTTACGTAGGGGAAGTGGGTGATAAATGTCTATCCACCGAATTCATATTGATGAGGGTTTCATCGGCCACACCGTGCCTAAGTTAATGTGGGTTTGGATCATGGACACATTTATTCGAAATTTGGATTGAACTCAACAAAAGTTTTTCGATAAGGGTTTTATCGGCCACACCGTCCCCTTGTTGAATGTGTTTTGGGCTAAAGATAAATGTTAATGTAATATTATCGACCAAGAGTTCTAAAAGTAGAATCGATTAAAGAGTTAATCCACCGAGTTATATTGATAAGGGTTTCATCGGCCACACCGTGCCCAAGTTAATATGAATTTGGATCTTGGAATCATTTATCATAGTTGGGTAGAGGTCACTATGTAAATGCTATACTTGTTTTTTCAAGTATTAATAAAACGATAAATGTTAAGTTTTCCATTATTTCGTTGTCATATTGTTCTATTTCTTTACCACAATTCATATACGATATCATTTCGATTTTTCAAAATCTCCATTAAAACATCGTAACTAAAGACAAAATATGAATTTGCTTCTAAAACCTCAATTGAACCATTGCTAAGGATCTCTTACGAGGAGTATAGATTAATGTTATTCATTATCAAACAGGTTTTTGATTCTAGACTAACACATCTACTTACAATGGATTGTTTTTCATATACTTAAATGAATTAAGTATCTTGAAGCGATAAATTGTTTTGGTGATTAGATTTTCTGAATTCGTAATTGACCAAAATAACGCAACCACTTCAATGAAAGTTTTTAAGACTAAAACGAACAAATGAAGAGTAATCTTAATGAATTCAATTTTGCTTCTCAAAGCAAAGACTCATTGAAATGAGTGGGAGCATTCTCTTAAACCGTTAAGATGAGGACGAGGTTAAAGAAGTAAAATTAGAATGGAATTGATACAAGGTTATGTTAAAGGTAAAGTTGTTGAGAATGACGATACTAAACCTATCAATCCCGACCGATAAAGTTTCCATTGTCTTAAATGTTAGACACGAGAAAGGAAACTACCCTAAATTATTGAAGAATCAACAAGTTAGTTGTGGGACATCTAATGGGACCTTCTTCGTTAAAATGTTTATTTGATTAAACATAAATTTTGCTAGTATTACTTCATCAATATTAGAAACCGGTGGTGGTTTTCATCATTATGTTTGATACATAGGATGATTAGAATATGACGACTAGCAACAATGAAGTCGAGAGATAGAGTAATTGTGTACTCAATCTAGTTTTTGGATTTAAAGTGGTACTTAATTGTGACTATTAAGTGCATAAACTCTAAATAAGAATATAAACTTGTTAAGACACAAAAGAGGTTTTCACTTTTGTGACCCTATACACCACGATTTGATGAATGGCTAGCCCATTATCAAGGTGATTATATTCTAAACCAAACTAGAATGACATATCATGTAGATGATGTTGTAAGATTCAAATTGGTAACCGAAGATTAAACCTTTATTTTTGGAATGATGAACGCAAAGAGTTAACGAGTACTCTTGAAACCATTAGATTGTTAATGGTATATGCGTATCTTGTATTCAAAGCAAGATGTCTCGTGCCTTTTGGTTGAAAAGGAGATTGAGGTTGTAAATCATTGATCCAAAATAGGTTGATCATTCTCTTTTATCAACGATTTAAGTTGACGCTAATATGTTCACTTAATAAGGTAAATAGAGAAATCTTTGAAGAATTTCAAAGAGTTCAAGGAATCACGATTTAGTCGTGATGGGATTATCAAAGTGAAGACTTTGATATAAGCCAAAGGAAATGTGATATAGTATCACAAGTTAATCTCTCTTATCACGCATTATGAAATAATGTGTGGTTGGATAAGAAATCAAACGCTATTCGATATGGTTTGAACTCAAATCAAGTTACTTTGAGTTACTTGATCCTTTTGGGGATTTTATCATTTTTGTCTAAATTATTTTTCCACTAAATCGAATCATATGAGATATGAAATGGTAAGGGTACCATGTTTGTAAGTTTTCACAAGAAATAAATGCTCATTTTTCCCTTTTCAATTATCACGAGTACGACGGGTTTGCGGCTCGTGAAGCTGTCTTACTAAAATACAAGTTTATTTCTAGAAGACAGAGTGGGAGAAATTTTTCAAGAGCCACAAAGAATGCCACAAAGAATATTATGTCGCAAGAAACTGGTCTTTCTTGGCTACATGAGACGTTTTGTGTAAGACGTTGTTTCTTCAAAACCTAGGAGGTTAAATTCGTCACTTGTTAAAAATGATGAATTCATACTACTTTTAAGAAAGTAAAGAGCTTATAACTTACAAAAGAAATTGTTTGATTCAAGTTGATTACTTCTAGAAAGTAATTGGACATATGACTTACATAAGAGTGTTTAAGTCACAACTCAATACAAGGCTTAGAGCCATGAAAATCCGAAACATAAGGGCTTGATTAGTGACAAAGGGTTTTGCACTAATAAAGAGATATTTCAAAGCAAGATTGGTTGCAAAGGGTTTTGCACTAATTGAAATGATTAAGTCTATTTGGATCTTCTTAGGGATTGTGTTTCATTATGAGAATATGCATACAACAAGTGAATCTAAAACCCACTTCTTCAATAAAAGGAATGTATTCAATACATGTCATGAGTTTTATAGATTCTTGCAATCCTAAGATAATGTGAAACTTAAGAGAGAATCTTAAGTATGACATCAATGGGTTGGAATCAACATTTTGATCATGTAATAAAACATTTCTCGATAAGTCGAGAAGTTGTGTTTATACATGGAGTTTAGTGGGAGTTACGGAATTTTAATTAGTCCGATATGTGGATGACATATTGATCATTGAGAATGATTTAAGACTTTTGGAGTATTCTAATACATCTTGAATATCCGAATTTATGAAGATAAATCCACATGATATTAGCGTCAGTAAGAAGTTTTATGTTGATAAGATTCATGACTAGTTCAATTAAATTGAACATATTTGATTGATTTTATTTGCTTCCGCTGCAGAATCAATTAAAAAGAAATGATGTATAACACTTCATATGCTTTGAGTATGATGAATTGTTTTCAAAATCGAATTTAAGTAATCTTTACCAAGTAAGCCATAAAGATTACCCTTAAGTGCTTGCAGAAGCATTAAGGCTATAAAGCAAAGTGTTTATGATGCAATTTTGTGTAAGGGTGTTACACAAGTGACAATTGACACTTGAGATTGCGCATGGTTTCCGACAAAAACCATAATCAAAACACATAAGGATGGTTAAGATACCATTGTGGCTATGTTAATTAAGAAGTAAATTTTCTAGAATCGTTCTAGGCAATAAAGAACAATGAGAGATATTTATAACGGAAATTGAGTACACTTGCAATCATAAGATGTGCAAGAGGATGAGTCCCGCACACTGTGAAAACAGTGGGAGCTATTCTTAGGCTAGAGGACCTATGTCTTGATTGGATCTCGACACGTACTCAGAAAGTTTTGTAATGCAAATGTATACATTACAAAGGAAAACAAGTATGTAGTAAGGTTGAGTATGGTACAAGAAGTTGATAAAACCTACTAACCAAAGCCTTCTCGTAGGCTAAACATGATAAGTCATATCATTTCAATTGAATTGAAATGAACAACTACATGCAAGATCAAATTAGATTATAGAACATGAAATAGTAATCAGGCATTGACTATTGATATGTGATAATCGCATTTGTCGTTCGAGTTTTACTTTAAAACTCTTTTATTATACTTTGTTACATCCAAACGGGTTGTAGAGACAATTGAACCCCGTTAAAGTGAACACGGATTAGCATTGTATTCGCCCATAGTCACTTGTATGAGATGACGTCTCGAAGTGACTAGAATGTGATGCGATTGATGGCAAGTTCAAGTGTCATACAGTCATGTGAGATGACTAGTCGATCACATAGGCAGATTGTTAGGAACACTTTGTCGGGCCTTATGACCGCTTATAGAGTTCTGGCAAATTTATATAGCCTGGTCGTGGCGAGAGAGTCGCTATAGTATTCAAATGAGTCGATTCTTTTGACTAAAGACTATTCACCTAAGATGGCTCAGTTTCAGATTAACTTTGATTTGTGTTACTACGACCTTCGTAAATGGGGTCAAATGGGCATATTTTGGGTTATGATGGCTGTGGCTAGTCGAAGGGAATGAGTGCGATAGGAATTGTCCATCCCCTTGTCAGGGTTAAAACAATATCTCAGGGCCACTCGAGGAGTAATGAACTGGAAATGCGTGGCCACGCTCGGAAGGTATCTATGATAGATAAATCCGGTCAATCGCTTATTCTCCGGATCGAGGAAACCACTCTCGATATGATCACTTGCAAGTACGAACTGAAAGACACCTTGCATTGAGTGGGAGATAGTAATAGGACAAGAGAATTGGTGACGCACACTTGTCGAGGACAAGTGGGAGATTGTTGGGAAATGTGTCCTCAACAATAGTGCGATCACATGATTTAAATATCATTATTAAATCTCATTTTAAGAATACATGTGGGATGTAATATTTTACAAGTCAACTGGTCCACACATATCGGTAATGATTGGTGACTAGAGTTTGACATTACGTCGTGCGTGCGACGGTGGTGATCCATTGATCCCCTTAGGTCATACCTATAGGGAAATACTCTTAATTGATTATTTAATTAATCGTATACCGATACGAGTTAATTAAATTGCTTAAAATTGACGGATAATTTTGTGAGTATAATTTACGTATCTCATTGTAAATATGATTAAATGAGACACGGTCTAAGTAATCGAATTGTTTTATTATTTAGATGAAATTATTGTTTACAGAAACAATTGAAATGGAATGAATAAATTATTATAAATACAGAATGTTGTAGTTTATAATTTGGAAACATTTTTGGTACAAGTAATTACGAATTACTAGTCGATTTTGTAAATGACATATTTTATGAGTATGTTGATTTTTAATATGTTAAAAATACATTACAAATTCACATGTCAAGTAACATGTCACATATGTCACACTTGACAAATGACAAATAAAATGGACCTTCCATTTTATCTTGTATAAACCAAAAATTAGGAGTATTAGTGGAATAATTATGTTGATTATTTTAATAAGAGAAAACATAATTATTAAAGTCTAATCTCTAGCCATGCCCACCTATGCTTTTGAGAAGAGCAAAAACAAAAAGTATTGGGCATCCTACCCAAGCCAATTTTCGGCCAACCATACAAGACAAGAAAAAGAGCTTTTTCTTTTCAATTCATTCATTCATCATTTTTACACATAACATTTTCTAGTGTAAGAAGGTGGAGAATCTCTACAATATATGAATTTTCTAGAGAAATAAAATCTCACATATACTCCCTCTTGACCGAGTGATTCAAGAGCCAAAAAATACAATTTATTTTGTATCAATTTTATAGCAAAAACTAATATTATTACTAGATCTAAATAATATTGGTTATTAAGATGTATTCCTTGGGTATATGCTTTTGGGAGGGATTCTACATTTGAATCCTTGTTCTTCCATTTGGAGAGCTCAAGAACAAATGAGAAGGAGATCTCTTTTGTGCCCATAAAACCGAAATACCCATTGTAAGAATATGATTTCTTCTCTATTTTGTTTATTTGTTTGCATGCATAAAATCCACATTTAATTTTATGACAAATTAATTTCGACATATATGAGTATGTTAGTATGTATATGAATCTACATTTCCTTCAATCGGTATCAGAGCCACGGTTGTTTGCATGCAAATCGGTTAAAAGTTTTTCCGAGTTACAAGAATAACAAATAAAACTTGTAAATTTTGTGTTATTATGATATATCACGAAATTAATCCATGCATGTTAAAATTTCTGGTCCTAAAATGTTTTAGGATATTTTGGTTAATTTTTCGGATTTTTATTGTTCATATTTTACAATAATGGCATTTAAATATGATTTTATGAGTAAAAATGTCATTTTTGGTCTAAAATTAGCTATACTTCGAATTTTAAGTTGATTTTTGGATATGTTGTCACATATATTATTTTGAGATAACCTGTAAATTTTCATAATTTTTTGACTTGTTATGCTCGAAAAATGAATTTTTCATTATTAAATTCGGATTTAAGTGAAAAATAGGTTAATATGAGTTAAATTTCGAATATGATCATAGAAAATTAATATGTTGTCACATGAAATTTTACAAGATGTGTGTAAAATAATTGGCTATAAAGAAGTCTTTTTGCATGATTTATGGATTTTTGAAGAAAAATAGCATAAATAGTGACATTATTAGTGGAAAATTAATAAAACATAATCTATGACTTAGGAAAAATGTCTAATGTTGCATTTTATTATCTTTTTCAGATCTAAAATTGAAAAGTTAATGAAAATAATTTTTCCATGTTTTTATGATTATTTTATTAAAATCGATAAACCGCAACATTGTTTTTCCGGAAAAATTTCGAAATTTTTAACCTAAGATTTTGAATATTATGAGTGTCATGGAAATTTTCCAGAATGTTCATGAGTTTAAATTTCAAATTTTGAATTTATTTGAAATTTTGTGATTTATTTGAAGTTTAATAGCTTATTTTTGTTATTTTTTAGTCCATTTATGAACAATTTTATAAAATATGGGTTAATTATGGTCAAATTATTAGTGAAGACTAAATTTTGAGTCCTAAGAGGTTAGGGTAATTAACTTATGCATAAATATGAGTTTATGTATTTTTGTGATTATAAAATGTTGAAATCACGCAAATCCGTAAAAACCGAGTAATATACGATATTGGCTAATTAAAGGCGATTTAGCATAAAATTGAGCATGTTCATACATATTATAATGCTGCATTTTCTTTATGATTGTCATAATTTTAATTTATGTAATTTTGAATTATGTAATTTTACTTAGTATGGCCTTAGTTTTAATTGATATTGCCCGAAATGTATGGGAATATCGATTCGGTTGTAATTTTTATTGTGATCTCGTATCACCGTTTTGTAATTTAATAGATTTATTTTATTTTAGTTACAAATGTATAATAGGAAATTATGTAATTTATTATGTAATTTAAATTCATCTCGGAGTTCCCAAAGACGGATTTCTTCAAGATGGCGATACATAAAGACGGTGTTACCTCGAGATGCGTGCCACAACCGAAGTTCAAGGGACCAATGGAGTTGGTTTCCGAATATGTAATAGTTAAATAGTTTTTCTTTTTTAGGAAAGGCCATACTAGGATTTATTTATTTTTATGCTTGCATTTTATTTTATGTCGCATGCATCGCTAAATCGCCATAACTAAAACATGCATAGTCTTTTTATCGAGTTTATCGACCGTGTCAATTAGAATTATCGTAGTTCACCGCTTTAGTTCACTTAAAACGTGATAGATAATAAATTGACATGACCTCTCGCTAAAACAATTAATTGAGACATAGCCTTACCAAATAGTAGAAACCATGAAAACCTATTTCGTGATGGAGTGCACTCGGCCACACCGGGGTACAAACCTTGTTACGTAGGGGAAGTGGGTGATAAATGTCTATCCACCGAATTCATATTGATGAGGGTTTCATCGGCCACACCGTGCCCAAGTTAATGTGGGTTTGGATCATGGACACATTTATTCGAAATTTGGATTGAACTCAACAAAAGTTTTTCGATAAGGGTTTTATCGGCCACACCGTCCCCTTGTTGAATGTGTTTTGGGCTAAAGATAAATGTTAATGTAATATTATTGACCAAGAGTTCTAAAAGTAGAATCGATTAAAGAGTTAATCCACCGAGTTATATTGATAAGGGTTTCATCGGCCACACCGTGCCCAAGTTAATATGAATTTGGATCTTGGAATCATTTATCATAGTTGGGTAGAGGTCACTATGTAAATGCTATACTTGTTTTTTCAAGTATTAATAAAACGATAAATGTTAAGTTTTCCATTATTTCGTTGTCATATTGTTCTATTTCTTTACCACAATTCATATACGATATCATTTCGATTTTTCAAAATCTCCATTAAAACATCGTAACTAAAGACAAAATATGAATTTGCTTCTAAAACCTCAATTGAACCATTGCTAAGGATCTCTTACGAGGAGTATAGATTAATGTTATTCATTATCAAACAGGTTTTTGATTCTAGACTAACACATCTACTTACAATGGATTGTTTTTCATATACTTAAATGAATTAAGTATCTTGAAGCGATAAATTGTTTTGGTGATTAGATTTTCTGAATTCGTAATTGACCAAAATAACGCAACCACTTCAATGAAAGTTTTTAAGACTAAAACGAACAAATGAAGAGTAATCTTAATGAATTCAATTTTGCTTCTCAAAGCAAAGACTCATTGAAATGAGTGGGAGCATTCTCTTAAACCGTTAAGATGAGGACGAGGTTAAAGAAGTAAAATTAGAATGGAATTGATACAAGGTTATGTTAAAGGTAAAGTTGTTGAGAATGACGATACTAAACCTATCAATCCCGACCGATAAAGTTTCCATTGTCTTAAATGTTAGACACGAGAAAGGAAACTACCCTAAATTATTGAAGAATCAACAAGTTAGTTGTGGGACATCTAATGGGACCTTCTTCGTTAAAATGTTTATTTGATTAAACATAAATTTTGCTAGTATTACTTCATCAATATTAGAAACCGGTGGTGGTTTTCATCATTATGTTTGATACATAGGATGATTAGAATATGACGACTAGCAACAATGAAGTCGAGAGATAGAGTAATTGTGTACTCAATCTAGTTTTTGGATTTAAAGTGGTACTTAATTGTGACTATTAAGTGCATAAACTCTAAATAAGAATATAAACTTGTTAAGACACAAAAGAGGTTTTCACTTTTGTGACCCTATACACCACGATTTGATGAATGGCTAGCCCATTATCAAGGTGATTATATTCTAAACCAAACTAGAATGAATATCATGTAGATGATGTTGTAAGATTCAAATTGGTAACCCAAGATTAAACCTTAATTTTTGGAATGATGAACGCAAAGAGTTAACGAGTACTCTTGAAACCATTAGATTGTTAATGGTAAATGCGTATCTTGTATTCAAAGCAAGATGTCTCGTGCCTTTTGGTTGAAAAGGAGATCGAGGTTGTAAATCATTGATCCAAAATAGGTTGATCATTCTCTTTTATCAACGATTTAAGTTGACGCTAATATGTTCACTTAATAAGGTAAATAGAGAAATCTTTGAAGAATTTCAAAGAGTTCAAGGAATCACGATTTAGTCGTGATGGGATTATCAAAGTGAAGACTTTGATATAAGCCAAAGGAAATGTGATATAGTATCACAAGTTAATCTCTCTTATCACGCATTATGAAATAATGTGTGGTTGGATAAGAAATCAAACGCTATTCGATATGGTTTGAACTCAAATCAAGTTACTTTGAGTTACTTGATCCTTTTGGGGATTTTATCATTTTTGTCTAAATTATTTTTCCACTAAATCGAATCATATGAGATATGAAATGGTAAGGGTACCATGTTTGTAAGTTTTCACAAGAAATAAATGCTCATTTTTCCCTTTTCAATTATCACGAGTACGACGGGTTTGCGGCTCGTGAAGCTGTCTTACTAAAATACAAGTTTATTTCTAGAAGACAGAGGGGGAAATTTTTCAAGAGCCACAAAGAATGCCACAAAGAATATTATGTCGCAAGAAACTGGTCTTTCTTGGCTACATGAGACGTTTTGTGTAAGACGTTGTTTCTTCAAAACCTAGGAGGTTAAATTCGTCACTTGTTAAAAATGATGAATTCATGCTACTTTTAAGAAAGTAAAGAGCTTATAACTTACAAAAGAAATTGTTTGATTCAAGTTGATTACTTCTAGAAAGTAATGGACATATGACTTACATAAGAGTGTTTAAGTCACAACTCAATACAAGGCTTAGAGCCATGAAAATCCGAAACATAAGGGCTTGATTAGTGACAAAGGGTTTTGCACTAATAAAGAGATATTTCAAAGCAAGATTGGTTGCAAAGGGTTTTGCACTAATTGAAATGATTAAGTCTATTGGATCTTCTTAGGGATTGTGTTTCATTATGAGAATATGCATACAACAAGTGAATCTAAAACCCACTTCTTCAATAAAAGGAATGTATTCAATACATGTCATGAGTTTTATAGATTCTTGCAATCCTAAGATAATGTGAAACTTAAGAGAGAATCTTAAGTATGACATCAATGAGTTGGAATCAACATTTTGATCATGTAATAAAACATTTCTCGATAAGTCGAGAAGTTGTGTTTATACATGGAGTTTAGTGGGAGTTACGGAATTTTAATTAGTCCGATATGTGGATGACATATTGATCATTGAGAATGATTTAAGACTTTTGGAGTATTCTAATACATCTTGAATATCCGAATTTATGAAGATAAATCCACATGATATTAGCGTCAGTAAGAAGTTTTATGTTGATAAGATTCATGACTAGTTCAATTAAATTGAACATATTTGATTGATTTTATTTGCTTCCGCTGCAGAATCAATTAAAAAGAAATGATGTATAACACTTCATATGCTTTGAGTATGATGAATTGTTTTCAAAATCGAATTTAAGTAATCTTTACCAAGTAAGCCATAAAGATTACCCTTAAGTGCTTGCAGAAGCATTAAGGCTATAAAGCAAAGTGTTTATGATGCAATTTTGTGTAAGGGTGTTACACAAGTGACAATTGACAATTGAGATTGCGCATGGTTTCCGACAAAAACCATAATCAAAACACATAAGGATGGTTAAGATACCATTGTGGCTATGTTAATTAAGAAGTAAATTTTCTAGAATCGTTCTAGGCAATAAAGAACAATGAGAGATATTTATAACGGAAATTGAGTACACTTGCAATCATAAGATGTGCAAGAGGATGAGTCCCGCACACCGTGAAAACAAAGGGGAGCTATTCTTAGGCTAGAGGGCCTATGTCTTGATTGGATCTCGACACGTACTCAGAAAGTTTTGTAATGCAAATGTATACATTACAAAGGAAAACAAGTATGTAGTAAGGTTGAGTATGGTACAAGAAGTTGATAAAACCTACTAACCAAAGCCTTCTCGTAGGCTAAACATGATAAGTCATATCATTTCAATTGAATTGAAATGAACAACTACATGCAAGATCAAATTAGATTATAGAACATGAAATAGTAATCAGGCATTGACTATTGATATGTGATAATCGCATTTGTCGTTCGAGTTTTACTTTAAAACTCTTTTATTATACTTTGTTACATCCAAACGGGTTGTAGAGACAATTGAACCCCGTTAAAGTGAACACGGATTAGCATTGTATTCGCCCATAGTCACTTGTATGAGATGACGTCTCGAAGTGACTAGAATGTGATGCGATTGATGGCAAGTTCAAGTGCCATACAGTTATGTGAGATGACTAGTCGATCACATAGGCAGATTGTTAGGAACACTTTGTCGGGCCTTATGACCGCTTATAGAGTTCTGGCAAATTTATATAGCCTGGTCGTGGCGAGAGCTGCTACAGTATTCAAATGAGTCGATTCTTTTGACTAAAGACTATTCACCTAAGATGGCTCAGTTTCAGATTAACTTTGATTTGTGTTACTACGACCTTCGTAAATAAGGTCAAATGGGCATATTTTGGGTTATGATGGTTGTGGCTAGTCGAAGGGAATGAGTGCGATAGGAATTGTCCATCCCCTTGTCAGGGTTAAAACAATATCTCAGGGCCACTCGAGGAGTAATGAACTGGAAATGCGTGGCCACGCTCGGAAGGTATCTATGATAGATAAATCCGGTCAATCGATTATTCTCCAGATCGAGGAAACCACTCTCGATATGATCACTTGCAAGTACGACCTGAAAGACACCTTGCATTGAGTGGGAGATAGTAATAGGACAAGAGAATTGGTGACGCACACTTGTCGAGGACAAGTGGGAGATTGTTGGGAAATGTGTCCTCAACAATAGTGCGATCACATGATTTAAATATCATTATTAAATCTCATTTTAAGAATACATGTGGGATGTAATATTTTACAGTCAACTGTCCACACATATCGGTAATGATTGGCTGACTAGAGTTTGACATTACCGTCGTGCGGCGGTGGTGATCGATTGATCCCCTTAGGTCATACCTATAGGGAAATACTCTTAATTGATTATTTAATTAATCGTATACCGATACGAGTTAATTAAATTGCTTAAAATTGACGGATAATTTTGTGAGTATAATTTACGTATCTCATTGTAAATATGATTAAATGAGACACGGTCTAAGTAATCGAATTGTTTTATTACTTAGATGAAATTATTGTTTACAGAAACAATTGAAATGGAATGAATAAATTATTATAAATACAGAATGTTGTAGTTTATAATTTGGAAACATTTTTGGTACAAGTAATTACGAATTACTAGTCGATTTTGTAAATGACATATTTTATGAGTATGTTGATTTTTAATATGTTAAAAATACATTACAAATTCACATGTCAAGTAACATGTCACATATGTCACACTTGACAAATGACAAATAAAATGGACCTTCCATTTTATCTTGTATAAACCAAAAATTAGGAGTATTAGTGGAATAATTATGTTGATTATTTTAATAAGAGAAAACATAATTATTAAAGTCTAATCTCTAGCCATGCCCACCTATGCTTTTGAGAAGAGCAAAAACAAAAAGTATTGGGCATCCTACCCAAGCCAATTTTCGGCCAACCATACAAGAAAAGAAAAAGAGCTTTTTCTTTTCAATTCATTCATTCATCATTTTTACACATAACATTTTCTAGTGTAAGAAGGTGGAGAATCTCTACAATATATGAATTTTCTAGAGAAATAAAATCTCACATATACTCCCTCTTGACCGAGTGATTCAAGAGCCAAAAAATACAATTTATTTTGTATCAATTTTATAGCAAAAACTAATATTATTGCTAGATCTAAATAATATTGGTTATTAAGATGTATTCCTTGGGTATATGCTTTTGGGAGGGATTCTACATTTGAATCCTTGTTCTTCCATTTGGAGAGCTCAAGAACAAAAGAGAAGGAGATCTCTTTTGTGCCCATAAAACCGAAATACCCATTGTAAGAATATGATTTCTTCTCTATTTTGTTTATTTGTTTGCATGCATAAAATCCACATTTAATTTTATGACAAATTAATTTCGACATATATGAGTATGTTAGTATGTATATGAATCTACATTTCCTTCAAAATTAAACGTGATAACAGAAATGCAAATAAAAACAAGATGCAGATACAGATATGAATGCATAACCTCCCCAAACCAAACCGTACAATGCCCCCATTGTACCAAAACATGGAAAGGAAATGCAAACTAAAGGAAGAAGAGAATAAATACGGAAAGCTCACAAGATACGTGAAAGAGGGACATTCCCAAACCAGCCATGAACATGGGAGGTTGTTAAATAGCCCAAATACCATCACAGGAAGCAAATCCAAGTCAAAAACACTCGATGGCAGTTGAACAGTAGTCGATCGAGTGAACTGGGCGTCTAAAACTGCTCAATCGAGAAGAATAGCAGTCGATCGAGTAGTTCTCTCTTTGCAGGTGCTCGATCGAGTAAAATAATCACTCGATCGAGTGGATTTAGCAACAAAAGTGCTCGATCGAGTACAAAAAGTACTCGATCGAGTGATCCTCAGTGTGTTCCTGCAAAACGCAATTAAAAACAGCCCGCAAACTAACTAAACAAGCATACTGAGATAGTCTATGGTATGAAAACCATTTATTACAACTGAAATGAAATAAAAATGCAAAATAAAAACTCCGGGTTGCCTCCCGGTAGCGCTAGCTTCATCAGTCCCAGCTCGACCTTCTTTTTCTTCGAGCCTCTATAATCAGTTATAATTAAAACAGCTCAAAGCGCGCAGCATTAAATCATAAATCTGCGCATGTGCTACACAGAAATGTAAGTAGCACCACAGTGGAATAAAGAAATAGGAAATAAAATTATATAAACATTTAAGTCTAACAAATTTCCTATGTGAGCTCCTAAATTTATCCACAAAATATAGGAGCGCGGGAGCAGTAGACGATAAATTAAGGTCCTGTTTCAGATTAGCAATTTTGACATGACAAGTACGGTGAAAGACAGTTAAATTAATTAACCACCTGGGAGAGGGTATATTATTGAAATACGAAGCATGAGTAGTATGAGGCATTATATTATTCAAACAAACAATAATGGAATTATCGTTTACTACCTCCGGTTGGTTGCTCTCAACGATGGAATCATAGATAAAAGAATTTATTACCGCTTCCGTGCTAGGAGCAATTACCGACTCAGCTGCTTCTTCGTCAACCTCCTCAGTGGATTTCATCCCGTAAATCTCAGCCTCAAGTGCATCCAACTCGGCCTTGAAAAGGGGTGATTCACCGTAACCATTATCATCATCAAAATCGTCATCTAGAATGAACCCAAGTGACGAATCAAAGCTCCCACTGGCCAACTCACTCGATCGAGCAGAATTATCACTCGATCGAGTACTTTCCTCCTGCATTTCACTCGATCGAGTTAAAATATCACTTGATCGAGAACTTTCTTCTGGAAATTCACTCGATCGACTAATATAAGTCACTCGATCGAGTGATTCTTCCTGTACAGCGCTGAAATCTTCGTGTAAACTTTTGAAATATGATAGAAATTCGTCGTCCGAGTCATAAAATTCATCCTCAGCATTGGACAACACGGTTTCTTCATGGGAAAAACCGCTCTCAGTAAAGTATACCTCTTATGGTTGCCAACTATCCAACTCAGCATCTAGCTGAGCTATGTCAGACTCGAGCTTATCAAATCGCGAAAAGGTGCGTCTATCATCATCTTGCATTTGGAATGCAAGTGTCTCTAACAAAGATTTTAGCTCCGCAAGCTCTTCTTTCTGTATATCAGGAGGATCTTGTTGCGGTGGCCATTGATAGGGTGGATGTGGCGGCACAACTACAGCTGCTTGACTAGCTCGACTGCGCTGCTGGAACGCGTAAATTTCGTCATTTTCTGCCATGCAAAAGGCTGCATTGTGCTCAGCAGCACCACATCTCCCGCAGTAAATCACCTGATGTGCCATATAATGGAACATAGGTGATGGGTCAAAGGTACTCAAGCCTTCCCTTTGACGATCTTTCACCTAGAACTGTCTAGGTAGAACCTGTAAGGCCTATCAAAATAGCACTAAAGAAAAGATTAGAACGGCCTCAAGGGAAAAATCCCCTGAGGCTAAAAACAGACAGAATTAAACAAATAAATAAATAGTTGCCTCCCCGGCAACGGCGCCAAAATTTGATACCGTCGTCAGGTACCAAAAATAAAATACCTAGATACTACCAACATAAGTCAGCGGTAAGTAAGGTCGATCTCCACAGGGAGGCGGTTTATTACCTACTTGTCTATTCTATCTGTCTAATGTCACAATTGGGGGTTTGAAATGTTTTGACTAGACTAAAGAGATTAAAGCAAGAGGGAAAAGAATAAGAGAAAATAAAGGAGAAATACAAGGGTAAAACAGATAAAAGAGAGAAATATGCTAGGAATCGGTCTACCGTGGCAGCTACACTATCGGGTCAACTGAGTCGATTAAATTATTGATAAGAAGAGCGAGGTCGTCACCTTTCGGTCCTTAAACCTACGATTATACCCTTTCGGTCTCTAATCGCCCTAGGGTCTCCCTAACTTAGCTTTCGCCCTAATTAGGTATCACCTATTGTAATTAAGCAAGCCTTTCCTTCCAATCTTTCGATCCAGGTCGGGGGTAACTAAATAAATCGGTCTCCTGCATGCATTCATTCAACCTAATCACAATTATATTGCTTAATACAATTCTTATCGCTAAAGTAATCTAATCAAGTCGATCCTAACATATTGCTACCACGGCTTCCCTAATCCTAACATATCAAGGGAATTAGCTAAACATAATTAAATAAAGAACATAAATAATAAAGAGAGGAAGAGAAATATTACTGAAATAAATCTGGAATTAAGGAAGAACAAAGTAAAAGGGAAAACAGCGTCCGAACCAGAGTTAGAGGGGAAAAAATGAGATTACAACTGACGTCCTAGCTTCCTATTTATAAGAAAATAGGAATTATTTAACCTAATGACGGAAATAAACTAAAAAGCCCAAGCCCGTAGGAGAAACCACTCGATCGAGTGGTTTAGAACCACTCGATCGAGCAAAATAGAGCTCAGACCGTTCGATCGACCAAACAAAGTGCTCGATCGACTAAACCCATATATGAAACAGTTTGATCGACCAACTAAAGTACTCGATCGACTGATTATTTGACCTAAAACCACTCGATCGACCAGTTAAGTACTCGATCGAGTGGATCTTGACTTCAGCAGCTCATTAATCTCGTTAGTTTGACTTTGACTTGTCCTTTTAGCTCCCGAAACAGCTTCACGCATCCCAAGACAGCTATAATTCCGCTCCAAATTCACTCTTCCTCCAAATGCATGCAAAACGGACGATAAAAGGCTTGATTTCACTACTTTCTGGTTCATTCCTGCAAATAAGACAAAATAACCCAAAGTAGCATATTCGGGGCATTTCGTAGCATAAACTACGATAAAAGCATAGGAATACGTGCATAAAATAGGCTAAAAAGACTATATAAAATGCACGTATCATACTTCCTCCCCTACACTTTGATATTCCCCTTTAATAAAATACTCTACTCATATATATTAGAGAAAAGGGAAAATCCAAGCGGAGGAGAGGAAGTATGAAGCAGTGGTAATCATGGGTTAGTGTAGATACCCGGTATCTATTGAATCCCCAACAAACAACCGTTGATTATCGGACTACAACATTCTTAGGAATCGTTACGTTTAATCGACATTTTTATATAACTATACATCGGAAAACTCAAAATGATTTCGAAAACAAAACATTTTCAAAACATTTCAAAAATACCTGGAGTGTTTTATGCACGACGACGGGGTTGCAATGACATTAACTAGAGTCAAAATCGACACCGGACTAAAAAACGACTCAAAATTATAATCCCGACTCAAAAAACGAGTCAAACACAAAAAACAAACCTTCCAAATGCTTCCATGCTAAGTATACATGGTATACTTGATGGTCAAGTACAACAATTATGACATCCAAAATCTAGGATAGAACAAATCATGATTTCAAATGCGTGATAGTGACAAGACAGCCCGAAGACCCGCGAAATGGCTCGCGCCTCTTCGAGTAGCCCATGTGGCCACGTAGCTCAAAACGCACACAAACACACAATCCTTTATAAATACCCCTCAAATGCCACCATTTGAAGGTACGTGAGCGTCCGCCCCTTTCTTTTCTCCCTTAAAATTCTAGACTCGATTTCTTAAGTCACAAACCGACACGTTGATAGGCTAACACACACCTATGCAAAGATAATATTTATACCCTAAACAACAAATGAATGTAGTACTTAGGGGTCGAACCCAAAGGAGACGGGAGTTATTAATTAATTATTATGGATTGAATTTTACCTTGGTAGATTATCGATTGATTGATTGGGTTGAAATGATAAAACAATAATAAATAAAATGCCTAGGGAGGTCGGGTCACACATGCTAATTACATAAATATATGATTATGTTAAAGTCGATAATAACAATATTGTCAATTGTTTAGGCTTAAAGACACCCATCTTACGATATTAGTGTCAACCATAGACCGGGTCCTAGAGAAACTCTCGTTTATGACTAGGTTGTCCTACTACACATGCTTTGTCTAATCCGATTCCATGCATCTCGACTTTTAGAACGAATTAAAAAACTTAATAAATGAATAAGGCCTTTAAACATAGATTAAACGTGACGATGCAAACATGTGGTAGAAACAATTTATCAATATTAACTTAACCTCATTTTGACATTTACATATTACTTAATCATGCGTGGTTTCCCTTACTCCTTAGACAAATGCAACTACTCTAACATGGTGGAAATGTAAATTAAACTAATGATAAATGAAATGGCAAACACAATGAAAATATGAATAAGAAATTACCTTTCAATTGGAAATGGAAATGGAAATGGAAGAACAATACTTGTAATATAAATAACTTGTAAATGTAAATTGTTTTATAACTTGAAATGTAAATAGGAAATGTAAATAACATAAAGTAAATCTAAACTAAACTAAACTAAGAGCTAACCTAAACTAACTACTAAATTTAGAGTGAATTTCTATGTAAAAGTGTGTAGAAAAGATAGTGTCAAATGCTTGGGTCCAGGTTCCTTTATATAGGACTTGGGTGTGTAACGTAAACAATTGAGAATCCCACGTCCCCGATCGGGGTTACCATTACCCGGGTATTTTCTCTTAAATTCTTGATTTAATGCTCAAGGACTCCAATGTTCATGTTTTAATGCTCCTTTAATCACCAAGTTGAATGCAATGTTTGTCATCTTAGAAAGGATCTCTATGTGACTTTAGCATCCTAGGCATTTGTTGACTTGTGAATTATGAGCTTGACTTTGCATTTGTAATTTCTTCAAATTAATCCATCATTTTGTCCATGCAAGTCCATGCACATCTTCCATGTTGGTCCATCATCTCTTCTTTAGCTTATCTCATGCTTCTAGTATTTGTACTTGAGTAGAATTGGGCTCATTTTAGCTCATTTTCCTACAAAATATGAGAAAACATACAAATGGAATTAGAAAGCAAATATAAACTCATAAACACTAAAGGTAGTGCAAAATACACATAAAATGGAGCTAATCTAAGGGGTAAAAGTATGTAAATTATGCACTTATCACACGTATTTCCGACATGGCCTACCGATCGAAAATACGAACCTCACACATTGATTGATACCATCATCGTGAATTAAACCAATTGAGTGACCATTTCGACCAACTACGAAATCACTAAACAAAACAACACTCTTTACATTGCTAAAACGGTTTTCAACCGAGTTTTCCGACCTAACAAGTTTTTACACTTCCGTCGATTACTCGCCATCAACCTAGCATGTAAGTATAAGGGTGTTATTAATCCTCTTCTTTCATGCCATTTTATCTGTTTTTATGACCTTGACATGCTAAAACATGCATAACATGGTCCAAAATACAGATCGAATGAGCCAAAACTGAGTTTTGCCCTGAAACAGAAGCCCCTAGTCACAACTAGGTGGCTCGCGCCTAAATGGGTTGTCCAGGTCAGAAATCAAACGTGTTTGAGTTCATTATTTCCATGTTCATTTCATCTTACAACCGGTTTTTACCATTTTAAATCATTTTTATGATAAATGTTTTTTAACCATAAACTATGTTCACCCTTGGTTCTTTATACCATTACGGTTTAATCCGTGTTTCGGTGATAATATTTGGTTAATTACATTTTAAAAGGCATTTAAAACCTTTTATTCGTTTGTTTACATTTTCAAAACCATCATATTAGTCATACATGCATAGTCATCCTTGGTTCTACATACCATGTCGGTTTAATCCGAATACGATGATAAACATTGACTAATTACAAAATAATGAACTTAACATAATTAGTTCATAATAGACATTTTTGTATTTTTGCTTACAAAACTATCCATGTCAAGCTTGAAAAACCGAATCCGACAACGAATATTATCGATACAATAATAAACATTCGAGTCTCGTTCTTCACATTAGCACAAAAGCGGTCTAAACGACCTTTTCCGACAAAACGGGTTTCACACCCTTTTACAAACGTTTTCAACAACCAGGAGACACCCCCTTGGGTCGTCGCCTACCTCGCGCCTAAATAGGCCCCCTGATCTCCAGTTTTCAAACCTGGAGAGGCTCATATGTGACACCCCCATTTATTGCGGAAAAATAAACACGTAATTCTACAGAAAAACTGACAGGATATGTTTGTAATAGGTTCAATTGGGTAAAAACCTGTAATTTTTAAAACCTGAACCTGTTATAAAGATATCCAAAAGGGAAGGTGTCAAACATGCAAGGTCCAAAATAAATCTCATGAATGAAACATCGCTAAAGTCGCGAAACAAAGTTTTACAAACCAAATATGAGAAAGGGAGACATATGTCCCTAAAATGTATGTGACATAAAAAGGGTTTAAGGGTCACAATTAAATAAAACCAGTCTAGGTCCCAAGGTTACTTTGCTCGCTAGCTCGTCCATGTACCCCATATATGCATCACCTACCTGTCATTCGCATTTTATACAAATACGAAAGCCACAGTCAGTGAGGAGTAACTCCGAGTTCTCCCAGCCACGAAATGTCATAATTAATATAACATGTAAACATAAGAATATGAATATGAATGACACATAGCCTTAGCATATAGATGCTAGACAATCGTGCTTATCATGTGAACAACAATATAACAACACATAGTCCTAGCCAGTGAATACTAGACCGACTCATACTACACTATCATGTGAATCACATAACATCCAGGAATCCAAACTCTATCAACCATAGCCGGCTTGCATCTCACCTTCTATGATTCATAGAATCACCATACAAGAAAGGGCAATATATCAAAGACAGGCATAAGTTCTTAGCACCGTCAATAGTCACTCTGTAACTCGAGTCTATACCACGAGGTAGGGAAGATAATCGAACCGGTATCTTGGCTCAGCGGTTAATATTAATAAAACATGGCCAAGACACAACACAACCCTAGCCTAAAATCTGCGCAGACCTAGACATGCGGATACACACCACCGCACCCAAGACCCACAATTTTTCTAAAACAAAGTGCGTACCCTAAGGAGTCCACCAAAGGGTTGGCTAGTACTTAAGCTGACCACTTACTATCAAAATAAGTAACGAGGTCATGCCCCAACTTGGATATAAATCCACTAGTCAGGAACACAAAGGCTATCAAGCAGTGAACATATACTCGTCAAAGACTATAAAGACCTATCTATGATGAAGGCCGAAATACTCACCTAGGACCTAGTCCCAGCTAGTCCCAGCTTGAATACTTTAGCCCACACCACACAAGACAAGTAAGACACCCACTTAACAATAAGAGGGCAAAGAGTCCAACTTACTAACATAAATGCTAACATTCTATCATGTGAAAGGCTATATAAATGTCTATTCAGCAGACAATCCAACAGTATCCTCAATAAGTATTCTATACCAATTTCCAATTCTAACAATATTAACCATATTAAAGGTTTCGGGGAATCTAGGGTCGTTTATACGATATAAGAAGCTACTTAAATTAACTAACTACACATGTGAAATAAAAATATAATAAATGGCCTAAAACAAGAAAAAGGCCGATTATCCAATTCATATAAAATTTCATCCAAAGCATCCAACAACCAACATGTGAAATGATAATTACAAATATCAAGGCATAACATAAAACATCCAATCTCACCTCAAAGACAAACCCTCGACCCGAGTCCCGCGACGGGTCATCGGTCAAATCGAGGCCGATGTTTTTAAACCTGGTTTGACCAAACTCGTTCGGTCAATCTGCTGCCCACTCGAGTCTTGGCCTCGCTTTGGCCCAAATTACAAATTTTATCGCAATATTATTCTCATGCTATTTCTAATTTCTATCATGTGAAAAACGAAAATAACACAGTATCAATCACCTAAACACTTAACAAACAACAGGCACACATTAACTACTAATGTGACATTAATTCGTCGAGTAACTCGGAATAGTTACCTTACGCTAGCAAAGAAACAAGTAAAAACTTGAGAAAGCTTCTAAAACCCCAAAATTACTCTTCATCTTCAACCCCATATGAGCCACCTAAAATAATTATGTGAAAGGACGATATTAACGAATTATCTTTATATAAAATATGAGACGTAAATTAATTTAATTATATTTTAAATAAACCAAACTCGCGACTTAGCCAGGCCACGGCCAGGCCACTGCCTAGGCCACGGCCAGGCCACTGCCTAGGCCACGGCCGGCCACGGCCAAAGCCACGGCTAGGCCATCGCTTTGCCCTGCTGCTAGGCTACAACAGTTAGGCCACGGCCAGGCTACGAGCCACGGCCAGCCGCTAGGCCAACCTTATAAAAGTCACTCTCGTCCCAAAAATTAATTCAATCTCAAATCTCTACCCCATCTCTCTCATTACTCCGTCCTACTCATTACTCCGTCTCATAATATAATACTCCATAGTAACCAGATCCCATCTCAAATTCAATATAAAATATAACACGGATACTCTTGTATGTATCATGCAATTATGCTTATCTACACCAACATACTCCCTGTTAGCTTTTAACTTGAACTTTGCTAAATCCCATAGCTATATACTTATATTTAATAAACTCCACCTTGATAGCCTAATTGAGCAATGGTACATTAGCTTATCTTTAAGCGTTAGATTTCCTTGTAAAAACCAATTTTCACAATCTCGAACTTTCCATCTCAATAATCAAACTCAACCCACGCATAAATTGTACCCACCTCACAAATTAATTACCTTAACAATAAAATAGTATAACTACTATATATATAATATCACATTCATTATCGATAATCAATTTAAATTAATACAACATGTATAGATTACACATAACCATATAACCCCGAACAATAATAATTATAATAGGATCGGTAGAATCGTGTTACCTTAAACGCCCCTTATTCTTCGAATAAATGGTCCACAAGGCACGAGCCTCACCCCGGGTCTTCGAATCCTTCATAAAAGGGCAAGAAAACGGAATAAAGAAGCTAAAAGACGACACTTTTATAAGACGGCGAAAGACGAAACCACTACAAAAAGGAGACTTTCTTACCTTAAAAGGAGGAGGAAGGAAAGGGAAAGAGAATGGTACAAAAATTACGGAATTTAGTCGAGAAATGGGCCGGAATCTGAGGTTGAATGTCGACTGAAATTGAGTTTTGAAGGTTCTGTTGATTGTTGTTGTTGCTGGTGAGTTCACGAAATGAAGAAGGAAGAAATGAGGGGGTGGGGACGGTAAGGAGTATAATAATAATAATAATAATAATAATAATAATAATAATAATAATAATAATAATAATAATGAGACACCAGCTAGCTTGCTAGCTACTAATTATACGTACGTTTCTTCGTCGTTAAGAAACTTCGATCGTTATTAAAACCGTTTCGAGTTAAATTTAACCGATTTAAGTAAAAGTTTCAGTAATAAAACGGAATCAATAACAAATAAATTTAATGAGTGAAAATAAAATAAACTCAACTAGTTAACGGAAATAATACGATATCAGCTTGAATCGGAATTATTACCGATTTTTACGAAACTAACGGATATTAATAAAAATTGCTATTTTAGTGAAATAAGCTCAAAATAGCTAATTGGACGGTTTTGTTCCCAAAATCCATCTCGGGTTCACTTAAAACAACTTTCATAAGGACTCGTAAAGAAACGGAAATTATTAAATAAACAAACTCGAACTAACTTCAATAAACTTGAACTAACTTTCAATAAACTTATTAATGATTATTAAACTTAACGTATCGAATTATGATGAAATTAATTAATTAGCTGAGAAAATAAATATATAAATCGTTAACCAACGTAATTAAATATAAAGTAGCAATTAAAAGAATTTTATCCAACTTAATAAAATACGGGGTGTTACACATATGTATCGCCCAAAGGCTCGTGCCTCAATAGGCTGCCTGATGCAGGTCTTGTTTCCTTTCCAGCACTTGTCTAGGACGATCCCGACTTCGGTTAACCCGAACACAGGACGGATCAGATCGACGAGTCCACATTTTACTTTGTATTTGAAAAACGCCTTTCTAAGACAAATGGATCACGTTATGCACCATAATCCTAACTCGGTAATTGGATGTTTAATTTCTGTCTTGAACGCAAATCAACACTAAATCCAACTAGACATCAATTACTTGATATTTTAATAAACAACCGACATAGAAAAGATCACATGTTAGGTTTAAAATTTGTGTATGTGCATTCATGCATTTTCCCATCTTATCAACTTTTGCATTCAACCAACCAAGATCGATCAGTAGAGGCCGCTACCGCGGGCGGGAGTGGGTGTCCGATTAAAGGGCTTACCAATACGTACCTTCACCTCTTACTCAAAAACTTTGGATAATGGACGAACTTATCCATGGCGAACGAGATTCGTTCTAGAGATAGGATGTTAAAGAGAGACGATTCCTTATCTTTAGTACCTATGTCAAATACCGCTTTTTGCTTTGATTGACCTAGGTATAAAGTGGATTTGAACGGTTTCCAAGCATCCCACAATTACTTGGTGGCGATTCCGAACATCTCTAACATCGTTTCGAGAACCTTACCGAGACGAAACGGCTGATCTAAAGCGATCCGGTCGAAAGCATTTTTACGTCAACGAGCGTGGCTTTCCGACTGCTGCACGTCCACAGATTGGCTTGGCATGTAGGTGGGCCATGTCCACAGATTAGCGACTCCGCTGGGAAAAACTATGAGACTATTGTCTTTGTGATCTTTAGATGGTGAGACTTGAACGAGGTCTCGGTGTCTTGAATGCAGTACGGTAAGCCCACAAGGTGTCATCTAGCTTCCGACTCCAATCCTTTGTGTTCTTGCTTACTACCTTCTCTAAGATCTGTTTCAGTACTCTGTTAGAAACTTCCACTTATCCACTGGTTTGAGGACGATAAGTCAATCCTCTGCGGTGTGTAACGCCATATTTCTTCAATAAAGAATTGAGATGACGCTCATTTAAATGCTTTCCTCTATCACTAATCACCGCGCGAGACACTCCAAACCGTGGAAAGATAATTTTCTGAAACATCTTAACAACAGATTTAGCATCACAAGTGGGAGTGGCAATTGCCTCCACCCATTTAGAAACATAATCTACAGCTACTAATATATATTGATTCCCATGAGAAGTAGGGAATGGCCCTTGGTAATCAATGCCCCAAACATAAAAAATCTCCACCTCTGAGATTCCAATTTGAGGCATCTGATGCCTTTGCGAGATATTGCCCGTTCTTTGACACACATCACAAGAACGGACAAAAGTAGTAGCATCTTTTAAGATAGTAGGCCAATAAAAATCCGATTGCATTACCTTAGCAAATGTCCTAGAAGGACCATGATGACCACCATAAGAAGAAGAGTGACAATGAGAAAGGATGGCATGTACCTCACCCTCTGGAATACATCGTCTATAGATACCGTCTGCGCACTCCCAGAACAGATATGGATCGTCCCAGAAATACCGCTTCACATCATGTATGAATCTCTTCTTCTGCTGATAGGATAAATCAAGAGGAAGCATACCTCCTACCAAGTAATTGGCATAATCTGCAAACCATGGAGTATTTGCAGCTACAGCTAGAATTTGGTCATCTGGAAAAGAGTCATCAATGGGCAAAATCTCTCTTCCTGCAAATCTCAGCCTAGACAAATGATCTGCAACAACATTCTCAGCACCAGACTTATCACGAATTTCTAAATCAAATTCTTGTAACAACAAAATCCATCTAATAAGTCGTGGCTTAGCCTCTTGTTTGGTTAAAAGATATTTTAAAGCTGCATGGTCAGTGTGAACAATAACTTTAGAACCAACAAGATAGGTTCTAAATTTGTCTAAAGAATAGACAACTGCAAGAAGCTCCTTCTCCGTAGTAGCATAGTTGATCTGTGCATCATCAAGAGTCTTACTTGCATAGTAGATGACATGTAACACCTTATCTTTTCGCTGCCCCAAAACAACTCCAACTGCATAGTCACTGGCGTCGCACATAATCTCAAAAGGAAGGCTCCAATCCGGAGATCGGATTATGGGAGCTGAGATAAGAGCTTTTTTAATCCTGTCAAAGGACTTAACACACTCATCAGTAAACACAAAGGGTGTTTCTTTATGAAGTAGCCGAGTTAGAGATTGAGCAATTTTAGAGAAATCCTTAATAAAGCGGCGATAGAACCCTGCATGACCAAGAAAACTACGCACACTTTTAACATTAACCGGGTACGGGAGTTGCTCAATTACCTCAACCTTAGCTTTGTCCACTTGAATACCCTTACCTGACACAAAGTGACCGATTACCACCCCTTCAGTAACCATGAAGTGGCACTTCTCCCAGTTGAGAACAAGGTTGATCTCCTCACAGCGCTGAACTTTAGTCAAGTTTCTCAAGCAAACATCAAAATCAGTACCATACACACTGAAATCATCCATAAAGACTTCCATGATAGACTCTATATAATCAGAAAATATGGCCATCATACAACGCTGAAAAGTAGCATGAGCGTTACATAATGTAACACCCCCATACTTCAAGTGCCTTACCAGGACCACTCAGGTATAAGGATACTACCAACTCGGTTACCCGAGGCAATGATAATCATAAGACAATAAGGAAACGTACTTTATTAAATAAGTTTAAGTGATTACATAACAAAACCAATTGTAAGCAAAATACAACTGTTCTCAAACTATAAACCAACTGAATGGAACTGTCTTAACAAACACAGCGGAAGACTAAAGACTCTGATATGTGATGACTCCATCCCCAGCTATATCCCACGCGTATCCAAGATATACCTGTCAAGCAACTGCTCACCACCCCCGAATGGATCACCACAGTTTTTAAAACATTTAAACGGGATCAGTACTAATCACACAATTTATATAATCCAACAACACAACAAACAACACAGCTCAAACGGTCACACCCACTCCAATCAATCTCCGTCACCGACTATCCACTGGACCAGCCCTTCCAGTGGGGGACCGCAGCCGTACCCACCAAATCCCCGCTCATCATACCGAGCGATAACCCTGTCCCATTAATGTGCACATCCTCTTCCGTGGCGGGTTCCACGAAGGGCGAAACTAGGGCGTGAAGCCACTCCCGCAAGTGACTCCACTCACCGAGGAACGCATCTCGAGAACCAGAGACAAACAATCACAATCACAATACAACAAAGAATAAATTCTGAATCAATCAACAATCACTAACTACAGCACAATCACCACACATTATGTAACTAATACTGAGTAGGGAAACCCTACCTGGAACAGCAACACAATTAGACGGTCTCAACAGCTATATCAAAATTCCTCTTCTACGAATCCTCCTTCTAGCATATAATCACATAATCACTAATTACACAAAACTACCACAAATCCCCAATTCCCAAAATTAGGGTTTAACGAAACTTAATTAAATATAACAAATTCGATACATAGATCTTACCCTCGACGCAAGCATCACAAAGATGTAAAGAACGATGAAATCCGACCTCTCAAGCTCCGGGATTTGTCAATAATGTGATTGATGCGAAGAACGTAGTTTGTTTTCTCTTTGAACGTAATTAGGTTTGATAAAATGTATTAAGGAAGTGACGGAGTTGTTTATATATTCAATCGCATTATTAACAAAACCCGACAAATCATCACCCCGTAAACCGGCTACTAGATCGAGTGCCCCCCTACTCGATCGAGTGCCAAGGCTACTCGATCGAGTACCCAACATGTCAGAAACTATTTTAAAACGCAACACACTCTTACTCGACAGAGTAAGGCCCACTCGATAGAGTACCCAAAGACTCATAAAACCGTAGTATTACAGTCTTCCCTCCTTAAAAAGAACTTCGTCCCCGAAGTTCAACCCATACATAAAACAAACATACTGACTCGATCAAGACACAACAACGCAACTAAGAACTCAAAACAAAACCCCAACCTATAAAACATGAACTCTCAACACCAACTCCACCAACTATTCCTACCTCCACAACATGGCTCACGATATCGTATCAACTACGTCATAGACTCTCCCGACACCAACTCCATACACTACCAACTACCGTCCACTAACGCTGCTAGCTCCGTTTCACTAACCTATTATCCACTAGAAAATCCACTATCAAGACACTCATAAACATCAAACGGAATGTTACATTCTACCACCCTTAAAAAGAACTTCGTCCTCGAAGTTTACTCACACTCATAACATCATCATCCAACTGTCATGACCTTTAATAAAATCAAAACAAATATCCGTCCTTTATGCTACACCAACACTCTACTTCCAAAAATATACCACCATATGTACAACCATCAAAATCTCTTTTATCGCATCCTACTCCTGTTAAGATAAATGTTACGTCCTCGTAACTCACTAATACTAAATCCTAGCTATATCGTCTCATTATCCTCATCACCACCTCATGTCAAAGATAGCCACCTATAATCTAAACACTCGCCATGTATATATCCAAAGCTCTCTTACTTAAACATTTCTCATATCTCAACTCATTCGGCCCATCACCTAACCTATACCATAAAACTCGTAGCAAAGTCACTATACTAACTCTCCATTATTACTGCAAAACAACATACGTCTCTATGTAAAGCACCTATCTCCCAAAAGCATAACTCACGATCTACACTCGTTATGTACACTCACACTAGATCCTCAAATTCTTTCCTTGATTACCTCAAAACTCATACATAACTTAACATGACACTAATTCCCCCAACGCCCTACACTCACTGTCTCCACAAAGGATTATGAACCCCCCCTCCTGCATCTTTCAGGTCATTACCACACATGTTTTACGAATCACTTGCCATTACCATGTCTACGAAAGCCTTATCTAGAACAAGATCGAAATTCAGAACAACCTCTCACAACCGTGTCCCATCAACAGAATGTCACTATACCATGACAACAACGAAAACATATACAACTCTATTTCATATCGTACTCTACCCTCATTCCCAAACTTAACCTGGTAAATAAAACATCAACAAACAAAACAACAGTCTATCTGTCCAAACTGAAACTCACCGGAAACAACAACAAACAAAACAACAACTGTAATACTCCGTATTTATAAGTCTTGGGGTACTCTATCGAGTAGGCCTTACTCTGTCGAGTAAGGGAAATTTTCAAAATAAAATAGTTTCTGACCTGTTGGGTACTCGATCGAGTAGCTGGGGTACTCGATCGAGTACCTTGGGTACTCGATCAAGTACCTTGGGTACTCGATCGAGTGTCCGGTTTTACGGGAAGTTTTCTCGAGTTTTGTTAATTATGCGATTAAGGTATTTAAGCATCGTCGTCATTGTTTTAAATCACTTTTACAAAACCTAAATCCCTGTTTAAGAGAGAAAGCAACCAGTTCATCTTCCTAATCGCATTCTTAGCAATTCCCGGAGTTCAGACGGTCAGTTCTTGTCGTTATTCGTATCGTTGAGTTCCTTGCGTCGAGGGTAAGATCTATGTACCCTTTTTATTGTTTTTCCCTTGGTTTCGTTAAACCCTAATTTAGAGATTGGGGGGTTTTTGTGTGTAGTATGTGATGTGTAGCCTCTATGTGTTATATGATAGGAGGAGGGTTCGTAGAAGAGGCTTTTTGATACAAATTTGTTGATACCGTCCGATCATTGTGCTTTCCAGGTAGGATTTCCTACTCAGTATTAGTCCCATAATGGGATATTGGTGATGTGTTGTATTTGGTTGTTTGATATAATGATTGTACTGTGTTTGTGGTTGTGATTGTTGTTGATTGGTTCTCGAGATGCGTTCTCGGTGAGTGGGGTCACTTGCGGGAGTGACTTCACGCCCTAGTTTCGCCCTTCGTGGAACCCGCCACGGAAGGGGATGTGCACATTAATGGACAGGGTTATCGCTCACTATGTGGAGCGGGGATTTGGTGGGTACGGCTGCGGTCCCCCACTGGCAAGGCTGGTCCAGTGGACAGTCAGGATTGAGATGATGGGAATTGGTTGGTTGTGTGTGTGTGTATGACAGTTAAGCTGTCTGTTTATCTTATTATTGTTATACATATTGATTGTGTGATTAGTACTGACCCCGGTGTTGTTTTGTAAACCTGCGGTGATCCATTCGGGGATGGTGAGCGAGATATTGAGCAGTATTGAGATGAGTCTTGGGATAGCCGTGATGCCACGACATGATGATAGGAGTCTTCCGTTTGTAGCCTTTAGTTTATTTACATTTCGATTAAAATCGATTTGGAATAATGTATCGTACTTTTGGTTTGGTTTTGAGGATTGTATCTATTCACTAAACTATTTATAATAAACATTGTTTCTCTATTGTTGTTTGATTATCATTGCCTCGGGTAACCGAGATGGTAATGTCTTCATACCTGAGTGGTCCTGGTAAGGCACTTGGAGTATGGGGGTGTTACAAATGGTATCAGAGAGACGATCCTGAAACCTGTAACCAATGAACTTAATGAACATAGGGAGTCAATTAAAATGAACCCGGGGTAAAAGTTGTGGGAGCTAGTGCAAAGGCTTGGGAGACGTCCTAAAGTCGCAGGGGTCGCCCTACAACTTTGAACCGGTCACATGGGAGAAGTGTTTGTCGAGTCGTATGTGTGTTTGGTTAACTTGTTCACGAATGTGATGGAATGTGTTAATTGTTGGATGTTGAAGTAGAAAGTTGAGCATGTGAAAGAAAATGGTGATATGCGGAAACTTGTTGATGAGATGATAACATGTTGGATGATTTACAATGTGGCATTTAATAACATGATGAAATGGTTTCGTAGATAGTAGAAAAGATGCGTAGTATGCTTATTATGATATAATGTGGTTTATAAAGTTTAGCATGTTAGCATATGACGTAACATGCGGGTAGCTTCTATGAATTAGTGTTACTCGATCGAGTGGGGCTGACTCGATCGGGTGGGTTTTTGGCGATTTTGAGTCCAGAATCGAGTTTTGGGGCACTCGATCGAGTAACTAGGGATACTCGATCGAGTAGAAATCACTCGATCGAGTAGCCTAGATACTCGATCGAGTAGGTAAGAGATCAGAAGGTCTGTTTGGGGTCTGAAGTTTGGGTACTCGATCGAGTACGTGGGGCACTCGATCGAGTAGCCCATTACTCGATCGAGTGTGTTTGGGAACTCGATCGAGTGGGTTCTGGGCAGCGTGTTTTCGTGTTTTGAGGTTTAGTACGTGTGTTTATGTTTACCCTTTCTTATATAGCTTCAAGATGCCGCCCAAGAAGATCGCTTTGTATCGAGAGAGCCGAGCTCATGACCATGGATGACATCGTTAAGATGTTAGAGCACCAGGATGCTCTTACTGAGACCCTGAAGAGAGTGAATGAGGACAAGGATAAGAATAAGGAGAAGGAGGTTGATCATTCTAAAATCAGCCTCTATATTGCGAGGTTTAACCCGAAAGAGTACAAGGGAGTTGGGGAGCCTAATCTGCTTGATAGTTGACTGAGAGAGATGGAGAACATCTTAGACTTGGTTCATTGTCCTGATGAGATGAGAGTGGAACAGGCTGCGTTCTATCTGAGGGAGGCAGCAGGCAAGTGGTGGGATTCAGTGAAGGTGAGTGCTAAGGAAATATATACCAACTAAGGCTTACCTGCTATACCTTGGGAGGAGTTTCGTAGGGCTGTGAGAAAGGAGTTTGTACCGGAACATGTGAGGACTAAGTTGAGAGAAGAGTTTGATGGTTTTAAGATGACTCTTTTGAGATGTCCGTGGGTGAGTACTACAGTGTTCAATGAGAAGTCTAGGTATCTTTGAGGACATGGGTTTGAGTGAGGAGAATTTGGCATTGAGGTTTGAGAGGGGGTTGACCACCAAGATTATGGATAAGTTACCCGTGGGGATCCTTACCGATGTTAAGGAAGCTTATGAGAGGGGGGGAGAGCGGAGAGGTTGGTGGAGATGGCTCGGGAGAGGTCAGGTGGTGAGAAGAGGAAGTCCGAGAGCGAGGGTGGTGGCCAATCGAATCACAAGAAAGGCAACCACAATCGATCTAAAGGATTTTCTTCTCGGGTCCGGTTTAGTCTTTGGGGCTTCCTTTGGGCGTGGCCGTGGGAGTGTGAGTAATAGTTGGGGAGTGAACTGCTATGGTTGTGGTGGTGTAGGCCACAAGAGACATGAGTGCACGAGTGCACCGGATCTTTTCGAGACTCGCACGAGCTTCGCGAGCAACAGACCGGCCGGATCATGGCCAAATCGGGAAGTCGAGTTACCGAGTGGAGGCAACCGCAACGGCGGTAATTCTTATCAGAAAACACCGACGAACAACAACAACAATCAAGGGTCGGGTGCTAAGCGACCGCATCACCAATCTTGTCCGGGAGGTGGACGGAAGACCATGGCAAGTTATTCATGATGGAGAAGAAGGCAAATGAGGAAGATGCGCACGTTATCACCGGTACATTCCTTGTTAATGGTATTCCTACCTTTGTTTTGTTCGATTCGGGGCTTCTCGATCGTTTGTGTCTTCGAGTCATGTTAAACAGTTGGGTTTGAGAGTATATGAGTCTATTAGTGAGCAAGTTTTCATACCTTCGGGTGAGTCTGTATCGTGTGGGAGATTGTTTAGGGACGTATCTTTGATAGTTGGGCAAGTTGATTTCCCTGTAGACTTGCTAGAGTTTCCTTTTAACGGTTTTGAGATGATAGTTGGGATGGATTGGTTAGGAAAGTATAAAGCTAAGATAGACTGTCATCAAAAGAAAGTGTCCTTAAGAGGTCCAAAGAGTGTTAGTGTGTCTTATCGTGGGTTTCTAGTCAAACCCAAAGTTAAGTTGATTGCAAACTGTTATTTGAAGTCTTATCGAGGAAGGGATGTCCTTTGATCCTGTGCCATGTGAGAGATGACCGGATAGAGATTCCGACGATTGATGAGATACCAAAGTGGTGGGAGAGTTTGCGAGATGTTTTTCCGAGGGAGATTCCGGGTTGCCACCGAAGAGGGAGATAGATTTCACCGTTGAGTTGAAGCCAGGGACGGGGCCAATCTCTAAGGCACCGCACCGTATGGGTCCTAAGGAGATGGAGGAGCTTAGGAAGCAGTTGGATGATTTGATAGAGAAGGGATACATTAGACCAAGTGTATCGCCTTGGGGAGCACCATTCTTTTCGTGAAGAAGAAAGATGGGAGCTTGAGGTCGTGCATAGATTACGGGGAGCCGAACCGTGACGATAAAGAACAAGTATCCTTTGCCAAGGATAGATGACCTGTTTGATCAGTTGAGTGGTGCAACAGTCTTTTCTAAGATTGATTTGAGGTCGGGGTACCATCAGGTGAAGATTAGAGAGGTGGACATACCAAAGACAGCTTTCACGTCGAGGTATGGCCATTACGAGTATGTGGTGATGCCGTTTGGGTTGTCTAATGCGCCGGCAGTGTTTATGGATTTGATGAACAGAATCTTCAGACAGTTTTTGGACCAGTTTGTAGTGGTATTCATCGACGATATCTTAGTCTACTCTAAGACTAAGGAGGAGCATGATGAGCATTTGAGGATCGTGTTGCAGACTTTGAGGGACCATGAGTTGTATGCCAAGCTGTCCAAGTGTGAGTTCTGGTTAGAGAAAGTTGCTTTCCTGGGGCATGTGATCTCTAAAGATGGAGTAGCCGTGGATCCGTGAAGATTGAGGCGGTGACAAAAGTGGGAAGCACCAAAGAATGTTGCTTGAGGTTAGGAGTTTCTTGGGTTTAGTGGATACTACTGGACGGTTCGTGAAAGATTTCTCCAAGATAGCTAGACCGATGACAGCGTTGATGAGGAAAGAGAACAGGTTTCGTTGGGATGAGAGTTGTGAGACGGCGTTCCAAACATTAAAGGAGCGTTTGACCACAGCCCCTGTCCTAGCATTGCCTGAAGGGAGCGAGAATTTTGAGGTTTATACAGATGCCTCGAAGAATGGGCTGGGATGTGTGTTGATGTAGAATGGTAAAGTGATTGCCTATGCTTCTAGGCAGTTGAAGCCTTATGAGGAGAATTACCCTACCCATGACCTGGAGTTGGGTGCAGTGGTGTTCGCTCTCAAGATTTGGAGACATTACCTTTATGGAGCAATCTTTAAGGTATTTTCTGATCACAAGAGTCTTAAGTACATCTTCACGCAGAAGGAGTTGAACATGAGACAGAGGAGGTGGATGGAGTTGATTGGCGATTACGACATGGAAATCATCTACCATGAAGGGAGGCCAACGTTGTTGCTGATGCCTTGAGTAGGAAGAGTGTACATTCCTTGTGTACAGCTCTATCTTTGATGAGGCTGAGGGATGAGGTAGCGAGCTTTGGGATACATATGATGCAGAAAGGAGATGCCATGGGTGATATGACAAGATCTGACTTGAGTTTTATGATGATATTCGAGGTAAACAGGCTTTGGATCCTAAGATAGTTGAGTGGAGAGTCGAGTAGAGAAAGGGACAGTGTCCCGCTTTTCTATTCATACAGATGGTAGTTTGAGGTTTGATGGTAGGTGGTGTGTTCCTAATGATGAGGAGTTGAAAAAGACGATCATGACAGAGGCGCATTGCACACCATATTCAGTTCATCCAGGTGGAGACAAGATATACAAGGATTTGAAGAAAACGTTTTGGTGGCCTGGGATGAAGAAAGAGACAGCTGAGTTTGTGTCCCGTTGTTTGACATGCCAGAGAGTTAAAGGGGAACAGAGACGACCACAAGGTAAGATTCAGTCTTTAGAGGTGCCTGAGTGGAAGTGGGAATCCATTTCCATGGATTTCATCGTGGGTTTGCCTAAGAGTCAACAAGGTAACAACATGATTTGGGTGATAGTGGATCGTCTGACCAAGTCAGCTCACTTTGTTCCAATGAAAGATACATGGACTAAGGCACAATTGGCTATGGCCTATCGAAAGAACGTGCTTAAGTTACATGAAGTCCCTAAGGACATAGTGTCTGACAGAGATGCGAGGTTTATATCGAGGTTTTGGAAGGAGTTGCAGAATCGTTGGGAACAACTTTGAAGATGAGTACAAACATTTCATCCTGCGACGACGGCGATCGAGAGAACAATCAAGACTCTTGAGGATATGTTGCGAGCTTGTGTGATGGACTTTGGTGGTAGCTGGGAGCAGAGGTTGGACTTGATAGAGTTTTCTTACAACAACAGCTATCACACCAGTATTGGTATGGCGCCGTTTGAGGCTTTGTATGGGAGGAGATGTAGAAGTCCAATCTGTTGGGACGACAGTGCTGAGGCAGTGGTTTTAGGACCAGAGATGGTGCATGAGATGGTGGAACAGATTACGATGATCAGGGAAAGGATGAGAGCAACTCGGAGACTGCAAAAGAGTTATGCAGATCTACATCGCCGGGATATAGAGTTTCAAGTTGGGGACAAGGTTCTCTTGAAAGTTTCTCCTATGCGCGGAGTTATGAGATTTGGGAAGAAAGGCAAGCTAAGTCAGAAGTTTATAGGGCCTTATGAGATCTTAGAGCGAGTTGGGGAAGTTGCTTATCGTCTGGCTTTACCAGCTGCGTTAGAGAGAGTGCATAATGTGTTTCATGTATCGCAGCTGCGGAAGTATGTGAGTGACCCGTCACAAGTGTTAGAGGCAGAGAGCCTAGAGCTAGATGAGTCCTTATCATATCTTGAGGTGCCTAAACAGATTCTAGACCGAAAGGTTAGAAAGACTAGGGGTGGTGAGACAGTTTTGCTCAAGATCCTTTGGTCTAACCACGAGACCGAGGAAGCTACATGGGAGCCAGAGGAAGCTATGAAAGAGCGTTACCCTTTCCTCTTTGATCAGGTATGTATGGTTACGAGGACGTAACCTTGTTTCTTTTAGGGGGGTAGGAGATGATCGCGAGCGCTTTTTAAGAGTTTTATACACCTTTTATATGTAGTGTCGGTATGTTTGTCGGGATGAGTTGGGTTAGTATCATGTTTTATGTTAAATTTTGTTTGGCTTTTGAGTCGGGAATGTTGTGGGAGTACCTTTGTTTAGTAGTGGTTTGAACTTCGGGGACGAAGTTCCTTTTAAGGAGGGAAGACTGTAATACTCAGTATTTATAAGTCTTGGGGTACTCTATCGAGTAGGCCTTACTCTGTCGAGTAAGGGTAAGTTGCGAAATAAAATAGTTTCTGACCTGTTGGGTACTCGATCGAGTAGCTGGGGTACTCGATCGAGTAAGAGGGTACTCGATCGAGTGTCCGGTTTTACGGGAAGTTTTCTCGGGTTTTGTTAATTATGCGATTAAGGTATTTAAGCATCGTCGTCATTGTTTTAAATCACTTTTACAAAACCTAAATCCCTGTTTAAGAGAGAAAGCAACCAGTTCATCTTCCTAATCGCATTCTTAGCAATTCCGAGTTCGACGGTCGGTTCTTGTCGTTATTCGTATCGTTGAGTTCCTTGCGTCGAGGGTAAGATCTATGTACCCTTTTTATTGTTTTTCCCTTGGTTTCGTTAAACCCTAATTTAGAGATTGGGGGTTTTTGTGTGTAGTATGTGATGTGTAGCCTCTATGTGTTATATGATAGGAGGAGGGTTCGTAGAAGAGGCTTTTGATACAAATTGTTGATACCGTCTGATCATTGTGCTTTCCGGGTAGGATTTCCTACTCAGTATTAGTCCCATAATGGGATATTGGTGATGTGTTGTATTTGGTTGTTTGATATAATGATTGTACTGTGTTTGTGGTTGTGATTGCTGTTGATTGGTTCTCGAGATGCGTTCTCGCTGAGTGGGGTCACTTGCGGGAGTGACTTCACGCCCTAGTTTCGCCCTTCGTGGAACCCGCCACGGAAGGGGATGTGCACATTAATGGAAAGGGTTATCGCTCACTATGTGGAGCGGGGATTTGGTGGGTACGGCTGCGGTCCCCCACTGGCAGGGCTGGTCCAGTGGACAGTCAGGATTGAGATGATGGGAATTGGTTGGTTGCGTGTGTGTGTATGACGCTAAGTCATCTCTGTTTATCTTATTATTGTTATACATATTGATTGTGTGATTAGTACTGACCCCGGTGTTGTTTTGTAAACCTGCGGTGATCCATTCGGGGATGGTGAGCAGATATTGAGCAGGTATTGAGATGAGTACTGGGATAGCTGGGATGCCACGACATGATGATAGGAGTCTTCCGCTGTAGCCTTTAGTTTATTTACATTTCAGTTAAATAGTCAGTTTGGAATAATGTATCGTACTTTTGGTTTGGTTTTGAGGATTGTATCTATTCACTAAACTATTTATAATAAACATTGTTTCTCTATTGTTGTTTGATTATCATTGCCTCGGGTAACCGAGATGGTAATGTCTTCATACCTGAGTGGTCCTGGTAAGGCACTTGGAGTATGGGGGTGTTACAACAACTATGTATAACTGATATGTACTTTTGAGAACTCGTATCATAATCATCCCGCCTACTCCACCACAACCGGTGACGGCATCGCAACACCGCCACCAACAGCCACACCGCAGTGCGAAAATACCCGCACCACCACACTATGTATCGTGCCTGGATCACCACCCGAGGCACAACAACCACATCGATAGACATCACAACTGCATACAATTCCCATAAACACTGACTCAGAATAACTTCTCAGACAAGGAAAAGTTACTCAAATCCACTTTACTAAATCACAACGCAATATATTTTATGAATTAAACAGATAATAACCTCATGAATATCATCCCCTTACCATATCACAGATTGACATGTATCATGAATATATACAGGTATAACTAGTCATGCCAGATCACTCAAATTATTACCTTTTTAATCATCATTCAATTACATTAGCGTACCCAACATGCATTACAGAACATTCAAATAAAAACTTTATGATAATCACACCATATCACGTCTTGTGAGGTCAAAACCTCACACAAACATTTATATATATATCACAGATCCGTAATCACATCCAACCAGTCAATCCTGATCACGTAAGTTACCACCTTATAAAAGTTACCTCTCACCCGAGCTTAACTCGTATGCCCCTCATAACACGTTCTCCCATTCGCATAACCATCAATTCATGCCAAATATAACCATACTAGTAATACTCAACTACTAACAACCGCCTCATATAACCACACCTTATACTCTCTCACAACCATACATAGCAATATGGTCTCTGCAAAATCAACCTCTTTAGAATTGTTACCTTTCTAATATACCATCACCCTTAACCACTAGTCACAAACCATAACACTACCACTGTCCGGACATCAAACCTCTAACACTCATCTCTAAACATCACGATTTCTTTCCTATCTTTGGTTAACATCCCAAATAACGAACATCGAATCCATCAACAAAATTACCTCAACATTCTTCCCAATACTATTCTTAATTATGTCATCATCTAACTCTCCACCAAATCTCATATCATGCAGATATTCTACCAACTTCTTACTCCCTTAATTCCTCGAAACTCATGATTAATCATGTTGTCCTGAAACTTCTGTATAACCATTAACTTACTTACTCTTGATATTATCATACGTCTCGACGATTCCTTACTTTTATGTTACATAACTCCGGTGAACATTTTTCTCAGCTTACTTTTATCCTTCTTTTATCTTTATACTCAACAATACCATTTAATAGCTCAACTCCTTATTACTTCTATCTAACCCTTTAGTGCACCAATTACCTTCTCATCGCTCCAAAACTCAAATCCCATTATTTTATATCGATATCATCTCACTCTTTCTTACCATGGATCTTCTCTTATTATGCTATCACTCACATTTGCCACTAATCTATCCATAAAACCAACGTTCACTGGTTAAACAATTGTATTTCCTTTGTACCTCTTTAGAAATCAGAATTCATTTCATACCGTTAAATACCCAAGGAAATCCCACGGTAGTTTCATCTCTTAATAAACCAAATCTCCCAAACTCACTCACTGTGTACAAATCTACCTCGCGACATGTCTCCATAAAGTTCACTGTTTACCACTCTTCTCAACCCCCTTTAAAACGAACTTTCACTACATATATCCATAACCCACACGACTCCTAACCATCTCCCTCCATAATTCTTTACACATCTCAAGCTGCCACTATCCACATCCTTACTTCCAATCTTTTTATTCTCACGTTCCTTAGACTCACATCATCCCTTGCCCATATTCACTTGCTTTTACGTTACTCAACACACAATCATATCACTCTTCTCATCTCAGAAAACATGCTCTATGTCTCAATTAAGCCATAACGATCTTTCTTTTCTTTTTCCACTATCTATCACAACCACATATAGCTCATCTCCTCCCACCAAACTCATACTCACCAAAAGGTGCCACTCGCCACCCCATAAGATTGGGTAACTTACGTATCAAGACCAACATACATGTAAAACAATGCATAAAGAAGCAAAATAACCACTTTGAATTAAACATAATATGCAACGAAGTCAAAAGATAAGCATATGACCCAAAACAGGGGTCACTAGATCGAGTACAGGCCACTCGATCGAGTAAGGGACTTACTCGATCGAGTAGGTGAAGGTCAGAAGCACATAAAACAAATCACCAGTGCTACTCGATCAAGTCGATCGAGTACCCTACGCAATTCTCAGCATTGTCCAGTTTTCGTAAAACAGTCATAACTCACTCGTTTCTTGGTCGATTTGGGCGTGTGACCTATCGTTAGAATCGTAAAAGGACAAGCTATCACCTCCAATTAGAATCACATCAAAATCATTTATGCATCTCAAGTTATAACAGTTTAAATACAACTTTGCTGTAATCAGACGACATAACTATTTGATTTTTACTTCCAAACAACTTAGACAACAACCAAGCAAACAAAACCAATCCAAAACTCATAAAACCAGTATTCCTAGTCATATGTTACTATCTTCAAAAGCCAAGCAACAAATAACTTGATGCACATATATTATTCAACTTACCAATCACATATTACCCACATGTTTTTATTATATAATTTTACGTAAACAAAATTACAATTATATGACATCAAGTATCATATTCACATGTTACTAGCATAACAAAATTATAACATCTCTTCCATCATACAACATGCTTTAAAAAAAATATCATATTATCATGCAACACTTATCATCTTTTTCCACCAATTATTCATGCTCTTACTCAAACTTTCAGCTATATAAACTCGTACAACACTACCAACAACATATATGTATACATAACTCTATGTATAACTCAAATCAAACAAATTTTCCTCCCGTATCTCTATAATGCCATATCGTAAAACAACTATCATGCTTTCAATCAATAACTTACGAAATCACATCATCACCATCTGTTCTACACATTCCCATTCTCCACATACATACATCCACTGATTCATGCCACACATCACCATATAGGTACACAATTCACAAGATAAATACATAGCGATCCCGACTCATATCTCATGGTGACCGGTTCAAAATTGTAGGGCGAGTTCGCGACTTTAGGACGTCTCCCAAGTCTTTGCATTAGCTCCTACAACCTTTACCCCGGGTTCATTTTAATTGACTCCCTATATTCATTAAATTCATTGGTTACAGGTTTCAGGATCGTCGCTCTGATATCATTTGTAACACCCCCATACTCCAAGTGCCTTACCAGGACCACTCAGGTATAAGGATACTACCATCTCGGTTACCCGAGGCAATGATAATCATAAGACAATAAGGAAACGTACTTTATTAAATAAGTTTAAGTGATTACATGACAAAACCAACTGTAAGCAAAATACAATTGTTCTCAAACTATAAACCAACTGAATGGAACTGTCTTAACAAACACAGCGGAAGATTAAAGACTCTGATATGTGATGACTCCATCCCCAGCTAGATCCCACGCGTATCCAAGATATACCTGTCAAGCAACTGCTCACCACCCCCGAATGGATCACCACGCTTTTAAAACATTTAAACGGGTCGATTAATCACACAATTTATATAATCCAATAACAAAAAACAACACACTCAAACGGTCACACACAATCACACCCACTCCAATCAATCTCCGTCACCGATCGTCCACCGGACCCACCACGCCATCGGGGACCGCAGCCGTACCCACCAAATCCCCGCTCATCATACCGAGCGATAACCTTATCCCATTAATGTGCACATCCCCTTCCGTGGCGGGTTCCACGAAGGGCGAAACTAGGGCGTGAAGCCACTCCCGCAAGTGACTTCACTCAGCCGAGAACGCATCTCGAGAACCAGAGACAAACAATCACAATCACAATACAACAAAGAACAACCGTCTCGAATCAATCAACAATCACTAACTACAAAGACAATCACCACACATTATGTAACTAATACGAGTAGGAAACCCTACCCGGAACAAAGAACAATCGACGGTCTCAACAACAGATCAAAATTCCTCTTCTACGAATCCTCCTTCTAGCATATAATCACATAATCACTAATTACACAAAACTACCACAAATCCCCAATTCCCAAAATTAGGGTTTAACGAAACTTAATTAAATATAACAAATTCGATACATAGATCTTACCCTCGACGCAAGCATCACAAAGATGTAAAGAACGATGAAATCCGACCTCTCAAGCTCCGGGATTTGTCAATAATGTGATTGATGCGAAGAACGTAGTTTGTTTTCTCTTTGAACGTAATTAGGTTTGATAAAATGTATTAAGGAAGTGACGGAGTTGTTTATATATTCAATCGCATTATTAACAAAACCCGACAAATCATCACCCCAGAAAACCGCTACTCGATCGAGTAACTGAGGTACTCGATCGAGTGCCCCCCTACTCGATCGAGTGCCAAGGCTACTCGATCGAGTACCCAACAGGTCAGAAACTATTTTAAAACGCAACACACCCTTACTCGACAGAGTAAAGCCCACTCGATAGAGTACCCAAAGACTCATAAAACCGTAGTATTACACATAAACCAAAGGGCATCCTCCTATAAGCAAATACACCATATGGACATGTGAGAGTGGTCTTTTCCTGATCGTCGGGATGAATGGGTATCTGAAATAAATCGGAGTAGCCATCTAGGTAACAGAAAGAACTATGACATGCTAATCTCTCTAACATTTGGTCAATGTAAGGAAGTGGGAAGTGGTCTTTCTTAGTAGTAGTGTTCAACTTCCTATAGTCAATGCACATCCTCCACCCTATAACAAGTCTAGTAGCAATCAACTCATTCTTATCATTCTTTACTACTGTAGTACCTCCCTTCTTAGGTACAACTTGGACAGGACTGGCCCATTTAGAATCAGATATAGAGAAAATAATGCCAGCATCAAGTAGTTTCCGTACCTCTTTTCTTACCACTTCCTGCATTGGAGGATTTACTCGTCTCTGACCTTGTGCACTAGGCTTGTGGCCTTCTTCCAAATGAATATTGTGCATACAAAAATCAGGACTAATACCTTTCAGATCATCAATGCTATACCCAATGGCCTTTTTATGAGTTTTCAAAACGGTCAACAAAGCAGATAGTTGACCTTCAGTAAGGCTAGCATTGACAATCACTGGGTTCATTTCACAGTCATCAAGAAATTCATATTTAAGATGAGAGGGAAGGGGCTTTAGTTCAGGTTTCTTTACCTCAGTTACCTTAGGTGCGGTACCCAAACTGTATACCTTTTGATGGGGGCATTCCTCTTTAGTTAGAAGCCTCTCAATCTGATGAACTTCTGGACTCCATGAACCCGTCTGATCAGCTGAATCCGAAACCAGGGCAATCTCCAGAGGATCCCTGTCCAAACACATAGGAAGACACTCATCAATAGTAAAATCAACAACATCTATACTATGACAAGTTTCTTCTATCATGGGATGTTTTAATGCTTTTTCCAAGTTAAAGACAATAGTATCATCCCCCACGCTAGAGTCAATCTCCCTTGCCTAACATTTATAACCGCCCCCGCAGTGTGTAGGAACGATCTGCCCAAAATGATAGGGATTTGGTTGTCCTAAGCCATGTCCAAGACAACGAAATCAACGAGGATGAAAAATTTCCCAATACAAACGGGAACATCCTCCAACACCCCCAGTGGGTGTTTAACAGACCTGTCGGCCATCTGCAGTGTCATATTAGTAACCGTCAACTGACCCATATTTAATTTCTTACAAATAGAATAAGGCATAACGCTGATGCTAGCTCCTAAATCACAAAGAGCTTTACTAATAGCAAGATGACCAATATGACAAGGGATAGAAAAACTTCATGGGCCCTTTAATTTAGGTGGTGAATTGATCGGCAACATGGCACTGCACTTCTGAGTGTAAGCAATAGTTTCCACCGCATCAAAGGATCTCTTCCTTGTCAAAATCTCCTTCATGAACTTTGCATGAGCCGGCACTTGAGTAATTAATTCAGTAAAGGGAACACTTACCTGTAGATTCTTCACGACCTCCATAAACTTACCGAACTGCTTGTCCAGGTTCGATTTTTGTTGCCGATGAGGAAAAGGTAGTGCAATAGTAATGGGCTCGGTTTGCTTGACCTTAGAATCAAGTTTTGAAACATCGTTGTCTGTCAAGGAGGTGCCTCGATCGAGCCTTTATGGGACTCGATCGAGCACACTGGTTCCTCGATCAAGCCTGGGCTGACTTGATCGAGGAACCTCAGCAGGTTCAGCTTTCTCGTTCTTTTTGCCTTTATCGTCAGCTCGTGTTTCAACTTCGTCAGGTTCTTTCTCATCATCACTAAGCTCCAAATTACCCAATCCCTTGGGATGCATGAAAGGTACCTCATCATCAGCAGTGGGCACATCATTAATAAGGCTTTGTAGGTCGGGATTTACATATGTGGTACCGCTCCTCAGCTGAATAACATTGGCTTGCTCGTGAGCTTGTTTACCTTGAGGAGGAAGATCCCCGGCCTGTTTTGATGGATTTTGAAGTGCCATCTGAGCCACCTGGTGTAACGCCCCATAATTTCGGACCGTTAATATATTTCGAAAATAATTTATTAATCAAATAAAATTTGATATTTAAGTATTTAAAGTAAAAATAATTCAAAGAAATATAATTTTATTATATTTTGAAGAAAAGTATTTATTTTGATAGTTTCGAAATGTTTAAAAATAGTTTAAACCGTGTAAAACTTTTTATTTCGAAATAAGGGCGTATCGGGGGGGAAAATGACAATTCTTTTGAACATTGGGTAAACGAATTTGGAAATGGGTCGTATGAGTATTCAATTTTCTTGTAATCTCGTGTTTAAGAACTTTGGTCTTGTCGGAATTTGCATTTGACCTACGGTTTTAATTATTATCGAAACGAGCTAAAACCGACTCGTAAAATCCCGACTCAAACCCGCTCTTCCTTTCTTCCTCTCCTATCCCGCGGCTCCCCTTCCCCTTTCCTTTCTTTTTCTGAATTTTCTTGTGTTCATCTTCTAAAACCTTCCAAAAGATTAAAAAACACCATTTTTATACATTTCAAGCTAAAAATCATCACATCTTTCTCGTTTCTTATCGGATTTTCACGAAATTTACATTTCCGGAATCCCCTCGTCGAGATCTACAACCTAGTATGTTTTAATTTCAGTTTTCTTGAAGTTGTTTTAAGACGAATTTTGGGTAATTTCGGTTTTATATACTTATTTTTGTGTTTTTATTGTTTATTTAGGTGAAGATTTGGAAGACGAGTTTGGGGACTCGTATATTGTCGAGGATAGCGGCTAGTGCTTGTTAGGGTTTGGGTTTTAAGGTGCTAATTGCTCATTTTCTAGCTTAAGGTAACATATTTCGAGTTACTCGACGAATAATCGTCACAATCTTTGTTGTTTTTGTATGTTTGGTGATTTTTGTTTGAATAGTAATTTTCACATGTTAAAATTTGATGCATGCATGCTTAATTTATGTCTTTTGTTAGTTTAAGTTAACATAGTTGTATTGGGAACGATTAATTAGTGTTCAGACGATGTTATAATGAACAAAAATGGAAAAAAAAGAGGTGTGGGGGTGGCGGCAGCAGGCCCGGCAGCAGCCCGGCAGGCCCACGGCTGGCCCACAGCTGGCCCGGGTCGGCCCGTTACTTGTTTCGCGGTTTCCCATGCTTGTTCGTCATTTTAGGTTCATTAATGATATAATTAGAATAAGTAACATATGGTTAAACTTAGGAAATGAATCATAATAGTAGTTAAAAATTATGTTAATGGTAAAAAAAATTATGTTATATTGATAGTTATCACATGTTAGGATAGTTTACAAAATGAAATTGTAATTAATAGGCTCAAAATGAGTTATATAGCTATAATTGTAATGTTTTGATGATTGTGCCGAAAACTGAGCCTTAGTCCCTTTGACTGATTCGATGTCAGTTAATTGAGTGATTGGTCAGCCGCAATTTAACCCGTACCTGTCGCAGGGCTGGGGTTGCGGGTAAAAATTCGGTTGGATGAAATTTTATATGAATTAGATAATCGGCCTTTTTCTTGTTTTAGGCCATTTATCAAACTTTAGTTCACATGTATAGCTGATTGAATTTAATAGTGTCTTGTATTGTAGAAATGGCCCTAGATTCCCCTAAAGCCTTTAATATTGTTAAAATTTGCTAGAATTGAAATGGGTATTGAATATCTCTTGCAGGTTGTTGTGTTTGTCATAGATAGGTCTTTATAGTCTCTGACGAGTATATGTTCACTGCTTAATAGCCTTTGTGTTCCTGACTAGTGGATTTATATCCAAGTTGGGGCATGACCTCGTTACTTATTTTGATAGTAAGTGGTCAGCTTAAGTACTAGCCAACCCTTTGGTGGACTCCTTAAGGTACTCACTTTGTTTTAGAAAAATTGTGGGTCTTGGGTGCGGTGGTGTGTATCCGCATGTCTAGGTCTGCGCAGATTTTAGGCTAGGGTTGTGTTGTGTCTTGGCCATGTTTTATTAATATTAACCGCTGAGCCAAGATACCGGTTCGATTACCTTCCCTACCTCGTGGTATAGACTCGAGTTACAGAGTGACTATTGACGGTACTAAGAACTTATGCCTGTCTTTGATATATTGCCCTTTCTTGTATGGTGATTTTATGAATTGTAATAGGTGAGATGTAAGCCGGTTACAATTGATAAAGTTTGGATTACAATTTGTTATATGTTTCACATGATAGTTTAAATTGGTCAAATTAGTATTCATATGTTATAATACTTGGAAATTAGATTAATTGTCATATTGTTTACATGTTTTACTACATGTTACATTAATTATGACGATTCGTGGCTGGGAGGACTCGAAGTTACTCCCCACTGAATTGTGGCTTTCGTGTTTGTATAAAATGCGATTGACAGGTTGTTGATGCTTTGTTGGGGTCACAGACGAGCTAGTGAGCATAAGGAACCTTGGACCTAGTTTTGGCTATTCTTATAGTAAACCTTTTAACTTTTGGTTTTGTATATAATTTGAAGGGACATATGTCTCCCTTTTCTATTTTGGGCTTGTATCATTACATTTTCTTATCGTTAGCTATAGCATGGAAATTAGTTCGTTAGCATTGCAGGTTTTGGCACCCGCCTCTTGGGAATGTTGGAAATGTTGTGATTGGTTTAGAAAAATTTTTGAAATTACAGGTTTTTATATAGTTGGACCAATTACAAACATATCCTACCAGTTTTTCCGTAGATTTTAGGTGTTAATTATCGCGTTATTTAAGGGTGTCACACCTGGTTATCTAGCATCTTATTGTGGGCAATCAGCTCAGAAATTTGAGCCATCTACTTCTGCTGCATTGACAAAGTTTGTTGCAAAAGATTCCACAACTCTGCCATCTCATTGTTCGGAGCTTATTGAGGAGTTTGTTGAGGAGGCTGTTGATATTGATTGTTAAACTGCTGGCCTCCTTGATTTTGCCTTTGATATCCCCCTTGTGGTTTATTACCACGATTGTTGAGAGGGACATAAGTATTCTTCTGTGGTTGCAGCTGCTGCGGGTTTTGCACATTCTGACTAGACCATTGAAGGAATGGATGCTCCTTCGTTCTTTCATTATAAAAATTGGAGAAGCGTGTACCTTGTGCACCTTGTCTGTAAGCCTGAAAGGCATTAACCTGCTCCAATGTGCTCAAGCAATCAACTATGACCGTCTAAACCACATCTAGCACAAGACTCCTCAATTTGTTGACTCATAGCATGAACTCTTTCTTTATTACCCAATGATTGGGTAGTCTTCATCTCAGCAAGTTGGGCATTAATAGCCTCTAATTGTGCCGCAAGAGCACTATCAACATCGGTTCCTCACGTGCTTCCCCTAGGATTTCCATACTTGGCACTATGGGTGGCAATCTGATCAATAAACTTCCACGCGGTAGCATCATTTGTGTTGTCCTGAAACCTTCCATTAGCAGAAGAATCCAAAAGGGCACGATGATCGTCGTACAACCCGTTATAAAACTGGTTGCAAAGAAACCACTTAGGGAAACCATGATTGGGAACTGATCGGACCAAACGTTTGAAGCGAATCCAAGCTTCATTCAAATATTCAGTAGCTCCTTGCTTGAAACTAGTAATTTGACTTCGTAGTGACTAGTGAATTAGTATTCTGAGGCGGGAAGTACCTCTTGTATAAAGCAAGAGCTAAGGTATTCCAGTCTGTAATTCCTTCACCCTCCATATCCAAGTCTCTCAACCACTCAGCAGCTCCATCTTTCAGAGATAAAGGAAAAAGCACCTGCTTTATCTGATCTTGTGTCACTCCAAATTGTTAAAGGAATAGAACAAAGAATAGGTGACAAATTTCTCCATATGTGTCGCAGATCCTCAAAGAACCGCCCCTCCAAATAAGTTTCGTTCCACCAAATTGATGTAAGATGGCCGAATTTCAAAAGTTCCATTGTCAGTAGTGGGCAGCTTAAATCCTTGTGGGATAGAAGCTAAGGTCGGCTCGGAGTGACTAGCTAGGGTAGGCATGATGGTAGTCTCGGGAATAGGAGTTTCAACTGGAATATCGGCCTCGGGAATTTCGTCCTCTGTGTAGGACTGATCGGCCGACTGTGCTGAGCTCGCTGTCTCGACATCAAGTATACTCAAATCTTCTACTTGACCCACTTCTTGATTAAATTTCCGTCTGTAGCGAAAAGTCTTTTCTAGTTCAGGATCAAAAGGAATAACCTTGGACCTATTCGACTTGGGCATACACGGAACTAACAATAAAAGTGTGAGAATGGTCTCAAGGAACTAGGTTCCCTGAGACAAAAAGACAAAATAAACAGAAACAAACTAAACAATTGTTGCCTCCCCGGCAAGGGCGCCAAATTTGATAAGGCTAAAGTCGTATCACCAATCAAAATAAAACTATCTTAAAACTAACAAGAATAGCTAGTGGTAAGACAGGTATCGAATCCATATGGAGGCGGTAATAGTCAGTCTGTAAATATTTAAATTGGCTGAAGGTAATCGTTTTCTTGGGGGTTTGTTTTGTTTGTTATCTAACCAACTAATTGTGAGTGATTAAAAGGGTTTAAAACAATGATATTAAAAGTCTAGGATTTCCGGCTCACTAGGTCAATTATATGGGGTCTCTTAATCAATTGCTAGATCTATCAAGTTGTCTAAGGTCACAAGATCGGTCGATTCTATTTATGCCCTTTAGATCGATTCTAACATCCAATCGCTATAATTAGTTACAATCTATTTGATTATCGCAGCCTATATTAATTCTAACCCTGTCGGTGAAAGGATTAATTCGCTACACTAATTAACAACTCAGGCCTAAGTTAATTAACTAGAATAAGAACAATAATCAAATGACAACTTATATGATTTCTCTAGCAATTAATTAATTTTCTCTTTTCTAATTAACCTAGATCCCCTTCATCCTAGATGAGGAATTTAGCTACTCATGACTAAAGCAATAACAACAATAACGATAATTGAAGACATGATTAAAAACATGAAATAAGAACAACAATTGAATAACATAAACTTGAATGAATAATTATTGAAGAAAGATTAGTACCGTAGCAACAAGGAAGGATTAAAACTAGAGAGTATTCAGCCGTTCTAAACAAAATAAAGCATAACCTAATAATAACGTACGAGTTTCTAATTTATAATACAAAATAACTGTTTTAGGAAAATCCGGAAATAAATCTGCCAGAGAGGTTCCTCGATCGAGCCTGAGGTGACTCGATCGAGGACGATTACTCAATCGAGCCTCAGGGGACTCGATCGAGGAACCAGCTTCACAGACTGATTTCTTCGTTTCTTCACTTCTAGCATTCATGCTACCTCGTTCCCTGTGCCATACTCCGTGTATTCCACTATGCCATCTCCGCTATGCTCATCTTAGCTTGATTATCCTTGTAATGCGTTATTTCTGCATTAAAACATAAAGTAGCGGCAGTATCGACAATCTTATGAAATAATGCATATAAACGATATAAAGGCACGAAAACGGTATATAAAATGGTATGAAAGGAGCTATAAAAGTATATATAAAAGTGATACATCAAAACAACAAATGAATCTTTTGAAAATTTCTATTTTCGAAAAATTTCAGTCCATCACTCCAATTCCGCCTCGTGTCTACCGAGTCGAATCAAACGTACTTGTGGGTCTTTACTTATGAGTCGTCTCACCTCAAGACTCGTTCAACAGCGTCACGCCCTTACATTGAACACGAGTCAAAGTCCATTCAACACCGTCACACCATAAATCGAGTAAGCACCGAGGTGCCACACACGGTTGTCCTCGTCTCGTCAAATCCAAAGTGTCTTTCCATCTTTTGTGTTTTCTGCATTTAGTCATTAAACCATGCCAGATTGGGATGTAACGTGAGCCATTTTCTACCTCAGAGCCATGGCCCCATCTTCAGCATCATTCAACAATAATGACGACATCAACGGGAATCTCACAACTGCAGAGCTAGCCAGCCTGCTCACAACCCTTAAGGTCACTCTGGACCGTGTCGAGGCCCGTATCGACACCCTAGAAAATAAGGAAACCGGAGAACCCAATATTCCGCCTTTAACCGAGACTGAGAAAATGCTTAAGCTCTTGAAGGAACAACTCTTAGCCCGTGGTAACAATATCCACCTCGAAAACAACCGGAGGTTTGAATCCGTCGGAGATCAACTACCTGACAACTTTACCTTAACTGATGTGCCTAAGTTCAAGGTAGTGGAGGACCCACTCAATCATATCCGAGGCTTCAAATATTACATGTCCATCAAAGGGGTCAAGCAAGAGCTCTTCATCTGGATCTGTCCATCATCCCTGGAACCGATTCCTCGCCAATGGTACTATTCCCTTGACCCGAAGAGCATTACCACTTGGGACGAAGTCGCTGTTGAATTTGTCAAACAATACGCCGACAATGTCGAAATCCAAGCTAACATCTGAAACTAGCGCTGTCCGGGAGGCAACCCGGAGTTTAAAACTTTTTAGTTGGTTTTCGAACATTTCAGTTTTGTTGTGTGCTTAATAATTAGTTTTCAGACTATAAACTGTGAACAATTTAGACTTGGTTTTTGGTCGCCATTTGTAGTCTGCAGGTACATCTCGACCGAGTCCTTTTGTTCCTCGATCGAACACTTCCGCGACCCATTGTACTCGATCGAGTTCGCTGTTTTGATTCGCTTCCAGTGATGCTGCTATGAAGCTATTAGCGACCTCCCATGTTGCTGGCTGGTTTGGGGAGGTCCATACTTCGCGTTATCTTGTATGTTTTCCGCATCTTCACTCTTCTTTTCAGTTTGCATTTCCTTTCCCTATTTTTGGGTACAATGGGGGCATTGTACAGTTTGGTTTGGGGAGGGTATATGCATCCATATCTATGTCTGCATACTGTTTTTATTGCATTTTTGTTATCACGTTTAATTTTCCGCTTGCATTGTCTTTTATTTTCAAAAAATATGAAAATCTCATAAAAATTATAAAATTCAAAAAATTCAAAAAAAATCACATTTACTTTTGCATATAGGTTGAGTCGGAACGGTGTATTTCGATGATGAAAATTGCACTACTTTTGGTCCTTTTTGCTTAAGCCTTGTGAAAACTAATATTCTTTTAGCTTTGTCTTATTGTATATCCACGAGTTAATGTTAAAATTTAGCTGAACAAATAGACTTGACCTGGAATTTTGGCAACCTACTCATATATTCTAAGTTTTAGAGCCTTAAAACTGGTGTCATTTATGACCAGTTCATGTAGGACTGTGAGTAGTTACTCCTTGCATAACATGTATCATTAATTTGCATAAGTATGAAATTCAATTGTTTTTTTCCTGCATACATTTGGGTTAGTGGTTGGTGTCACATGCAGGGAGGTGCTTACATTTCCCTTTTATTTCATTTTACCCATTAACTCCACATTTAGCCAAATTTGCCTTTTGACCCTTAACTACATCCAAATTTTGCCTACCTTGTCAAGCTAGTTTAGTGTATGTTTTTGCGGTATATAATTTATCGTGCCGAGTTTGGTTTTTATTGTATTGATTTGGAGTTGGTAGAAAAGGAAATAAGAGGATGAAATGAAAAAAAGAAGTTGAAAAATGATGAAAAAGAGACAGAAAAATGAAAAAACCGTGAGAAAAAAAAGAGTTCAAAAAAAGAAAAAAAACCGAGGAAGAAAATTGAAAAAAAAAGAAGAGATTGAATAAGAACGGTTTTTCTCCTATGCATTATTCTTATCTTATGAGGAGTATTTATTTGGTTAGTGAGTTGTATGCCAACCAAGGGCATTTGTGCTTATTTCTAATGGTCTTGAAGCGGATATTGTCGTTTGGTTTTGTTAGGTAGCTAGCTTGACTCATTACCTCACATTTCCAAAAATGTTTTGCCCTTCTTACCCATTACCTCACTTTACCATATTTTTGTAAGCACTCGGCTGTGACGGGACCTTGTATGGTTGGAATGTATGTGTACGGTAGCTAGAATTGTCTATCATATTAGTTGCATGCATGTTTATGTCGGTCGTAGTTTAGGTGAGCGACTATTTTTCTTCTTCTCTTACAATTCATATGCTTACCCTTTGTTTCATGAGAGAAGAGTGACCCGTGAGAGTCCATCATTAAAGGTCTTGCAAAGTCGACAGTTCATCTTTATTATAAACATCTCATAACTCGTTTGCATTCGACTATTTTGCTATAAGTATTAATGCTTGCATTAAAGCGGTTTAAGTGGACACTTTGTTGCTAGCTCCGAGTTTTCTTTTCTGTTCCATTAGTTTTACATACAGTTTGCTTGGGGACAAGCAAATGTTTGGTTTGGGGAGATTTGATACGTGCATTTTATATAGCTTTTTTAAGTCTTATATACACGTATTTCTATACGGTTTCCGTAGTTTTATGCTACGAAATGCCCCGAATCGTATACTTTGGTTTGCTTTGTCTTATTGGCAGGATTGGACCCGAAAGTAGCAGAATCGAGCCTTTTACTGTCCTTTTAGCTTGTATTTAGGAGATGAGTAGATTTGGAGCGGAAATACTACTGCTTTGAGATGCGTGAAGTGGTCTCGGAAGCTAAATCAACAAAGCAATGAGCTAGTGCAGTGGCAATTGATCGATCGGGAACATTACTCGATCGAATAGTTTCCTTGCTCGATCGAAAGGTGGAATTTGGTAGTTCCTCGATCGAGTAGTTTATCTACCCAAACTACTCGATCGAGAGGTTTTTGGTTGGAGTTGCTCGATCGAGGAGTTTCAAGCTGCTCGATCGAGATGATTTCTATCTGAACGCGAGATTTTATTTCGCGTGAACTTAATTATTTTATTAAGTTGTGTTTAATAAATATCTTTCCTATATAAAGGAAAGACGTCAATTAGGTTTAGGTATCTCTTTCATATTTCTTGAACCCTTTTCTTGTGGATACGAAACCCGACTACTGCATTAGTTAGAGCCTGTTGGTTTTATTTTTGATACGGTTGCAACAGCCGTGTCACTTTGTTTGCGCAAATGCTCGGTACATGTACGGATGTACTTAATAATGTATATAGACACTCGATGCTCTAGCAAAATATTCCAAACCAATAAATGTCATCTTAAATTTTACTCCACTTATCAATTGTAAGGTCATAAGCACAATATTGAGAAGCAAAAACTCTTTCAATTATAAGAAATAGCAAATACTCTGATTCTTGTACTTAAAGGAGTCTATCCTACGAACTATTAGATTAATTGCTGTAAAGGAAGTTCGATTAATCAACACAAGTTGATGAAAACGTTGATTTATGCTCTAATCTCCGTAAAAACTGTATACATGAACAAATTGACAAACAATAGACTACGATTGTCATTAAGTACATAAAATCATGAATTTGTATACTCTTCTAACTAAGATTAGATACAAGCATAATTCTCATTAAAATTACATAAAACAAAGAAAATTCTCACTAAAACTACATGAAACTAAGAAATTGTCATAAAGTAACGATCAATTAGCTTAAATTTGGGAAATTACTAGAAATTAGGGTAAAGCACAACACATCCAAAAAAATTACAAACATGAACAAATTAAGGAAAGAATGGACTATAATTTATATTAATTTGATAAGAATATTACCTGAATTTGCAGTAACAAAACTCGGTTATGGCCAGCGATTGAGAAAACAACTAGATCTCGATAAAATGCAGTTAACTTGAATCGAACGACATTTGAAAGCAACAAAAACAAAAGGATGAAGTACAAATCATGAATACGGCCTTAAACAACTAATTTGAATCATAAAAATCATAAAAATTGAGGAATAAGAAAGAAATTGGGGAATTACCTAAATTTTAATTTGCTCGAAGTCGGAAAATTGATGATGAAATCACCGAGTACGAAGAATGAAGCAAAATTGAAGTAGGATGTACTGATGCTCGAAATCAAAGAGTATAAGAAAAGAAGCATGAAAAGAGGTTATCACGGAAGAGGGAGTTTGGTGAAGGAGGAGAAAGAAAGTAGGATGAGAACAGATGAGTAAAACGTACATTGTTAGAAATTTGAAGGATGAGAGGGGTTGGACCATGCTCAAAGTAAGTTTAATCCCAGCCCTTCATTTGTCTAAGATCTACGGACTATGAAAGGTTCTCACAGTTCTCATTATCTTAGTGGTTCTCATAGGACCCCAAATAACTGGCTTTGGACCAGACAAAACCGAAACTTCAAAAAATAAGGACTAAGGATCGGACCTAAAAGAATACGGTCCGGGTTCCGACCAAATAGCCCGATCCGGTCTATTCTACCAGTTCGGGCCTGGACTTGCTCACCCCTAGTCTTGTACTCCCTTGGTTCCCGTGATATATTTACCCTTCCTTTATTTTTGAGGGGGAAATAAAATACACTAAAACTTGGGATAGACGACCTCTCACTAAGTTATTGAGAGACCAGTCTTTCTTACCCTTTTATTTGTATTTCGTACCCTTTTTATTGTTGATCGTGACACACTGACATAGTAATTTCGTACCTATTTACATAATAAATGCACCCATTTTATCATTAATCATGATTTGTACCTATTTTATTACCTTTAGTACCACTTTTTCTTAAAATTGTGCAATGGTCTCTCAATAAAGCTTATTAAGAGACCGTCTCTTAGGAGACCTACTCAATAAAATAAGTGTAAACATATCAGAGTATATATATCAACACAAAATCTCATTATAGACGGCAACTATCCGTCTATAACTAAAGACGGACCAAGTAACATACCACATTACGCATAAGACAACCAACAACTTGCGTAATAGGGCCCAAAACTATCGCCATTTTAAGAGTATTTGACCCATCACTTACTGTTGCTATATATCAATCCCTCTTAACTTTCCAGCAAGGCAGCAATAGTATGTCACAATTTTTTTTTTTTTTTTTTTTTTTTTTTTTTTTTTTTGTTGCCTTCTTTCTTTTTGTCCAAGTCTCAACCACGACCCCTTGTTCCTACCCCCTACCCACCCACTCCTCTTAACCTTCCTTCCGTCAAACATTAAACCCTAAATAAACCCCTCTTTCAAAACCCCTCATTTATTTCACCCCTTCCACCGCCTTCAACAATGGGGACGGGGACATCAAAGCTCTCAACTCTCGGCGCCGCCGCGACGGCAGCAACGGTGGCGTCTCTATCAACACCTTCTAACCACGCTTACGCCGACGTACCTTCATGGTTTCCCACCTTCTCTAAGTCTCGCTCTCCGTCGCCGCCACCGTCATCGTCGGATAATTCTTCTTCGCCGGATAATGACGCCAACTCCGCCGACGAATCTACTGGTCGCTCCCCGGGTTTCGATCCTGATCATCTTGAACGCGGTGCTAAAGCTCTCCGTGAAATTAATAATTCTCCTTATAATAAACAGGTTTGTAATTTCGATATCGAATTTTAAATATCGTATGTATCTCGTTCATTTGTTTACCTTTCGATTAAAATACCGCTCACAAAGGAAAAAAAAGTAGTTAATTAGTAATTGATGGTGATTTATGAATGTTATTGTGATTGGATGATTTAGGTTTTTGAAGTAATGAGGAATCAGGAGAAGACTCGATTACAAGAGCTTGAAGTTGACAAAATTAAAATGGAGATTCATCATATTCAGAAAGCTATTGTAAGTTGTTCTCTTCTCTCTTTCTCTCCTTTTATTACGAATTCGCTTACATATGGTGCAAAACTAGTAGAGTTTGTTGCTTAAAGTGTAGAGGCCTTCCTTTGATTGTAAGGGATATGAGAATTTGGGGAAAAGCTGTTGTAGCTTGAACTTTGTGTACATTTGCTAAGAACAATGTTTTCGTCGTAATTAAAAGCTATGGTATGGGGTTTAGGAAAGTAAACATTCTCATACGAAGGTGGGACGGGTTAGTGGTTTGTAAGAGAGATAGATTTTTGATGCGGAATATTTTGTATTTGTGCTTATAATTGGTTGAGATTGTTGCTTTGTTATGCGGAAAATAACCATTGTGTTACCAATGTTTTCGGCCTCTTTTTTGGGACTAGTATGTGTTTGGTATATATTATAATATTCACCCCTTTCCTCTGTAAAGGTGATGGGCGTACGAAGTAAGGTTTGAAAGTCGATTTTGTGGTATCACGATTGGTACTTTGAGCATGTGGTTGACCTAATTATCAGTTCTGATTATAGGACAGGCTTTGTCATCCTTATTCTAACATTATATAGTGTTTATGGACAGTCGTAGGTAAATATACAGCAAAATTACATAATTTCTTTCAAATTAGATAACCAAGGGCAATCGTCTGGCTTGCAGGAAAGACAACAGGGTATGGCTGAAGAACAGAGGCAATTGTATCAGCAACAAGCCCAAGTTAAAGCTCAAGTGATGCGACAAGAAGACGAACTGGCCAGAAAAAGAATGCAGGCAAGTACAATCACTTTTCTCACAAATTATTGCATTACCAATCGCTAATTCTTACCAAATTCTGCAATTCTTTTTTACCCTCTTGTTTTGTATCTCGTTACATACTGTTTTTCATGTTTTGTATGTAGTTAGTAATTTGAGGCTGTTTCTTTTCTGTCTCCAGACAATGCCAGTGAACTCTATTTTCTTAGACGTTTTCGTTCCCTTGTTCCTAATAACTATTGTGACACATTTTGCAGCATGACCATGAAACTCAAAGACGAAATAATGCTGAACTGGTCAGAATGCAAGAGGAATCTTCCTGGCGTCAAGAAAAAGCACGTCGAGCCACGGAGGAGCAGATTCAGGCTCAACAGCGTCAAACGGAGAAAGAGAGAGCTCAAATTGAACAGGAGACCATACGAGTTAAGGCCATGGCAGAAGCCGAAGCCCGGGCTCATGAAGCAAAATTGACCGAGGATCAGAATAGGAGAATGCTTATAGACCGGCTGAGTGGGGAAAAAGAAAAGTGGCTTGCAGCAATTAATACAACATTTGGGCATGTTGAAGGTAATCTACTAAACATGGAGTATTAGTCAAAACCTGTGCTTGCTATGGGCATGGCTGGCACTAACTTGCAAGTGTTCAAATATTCTTATGGTTCAGTCCTGCTTCATAGGTCTCTTCATGTTGAGCACGGCTATAAAAGTTAATTTTAAAGTTGGTTAATTTAAATTTGATGTACTACGTGTTCATGACCTGCTTTACTGTCCACGTTTCCTGCTGTGACCCCCCCCCCCCCCCCCCGACCTGCTTTACTGTCCACGTTTCCTGCTGTGACCCCCCCCCCCCCCTTCTCTTCTCCCTCGCCCGTCAAGACAAATAATACCTATATGTAAACCCTTAAGTGATGTCCTTGCTTGCATGGGCGCCTGGAAGTCACTGATGTTAGCTTGCCTCTTTTCAATCTGGATGATGTTCTACTATTATCAAATTTCACCTCTCTGCAAGACTTGGTGATCTGCCGAATCCCTTTTGTTTTTGCACACGGGAATATGGCTGCAAATCTTCCATATATAGGACTTTTGCTATGTTGTTAAAGCCTTTTATACATTGCTTATCTGATTTTCTGCAGGTGGCCTTAGAGATTTACTGACCGATCGAAGTAAGTTATTTATGACTGTTGGTGGAGTAACTGCTCTTGCTGCTGGAGTTTATACAACCAGGTACCTACTTTTATTTTTGCTCGTTGCCTCCAGCCATACATCATTATGCTCTAAGTTTTCTTCAAGCTACTTCATATTATGGTTCCTTCAATTGATGCACAAGGTTCCTTTATAGGCAACTTACATTCCATGGAACGAATCAAATGGTTTGAGAATTTACAAGTAGTGTATTACAAGCAAGTGTTTCTATTTAAATACAAATTCTCATTTAAGACGGACACTATCCGTCTTAAGCTTAAGACGGGTCAAATAGCTACCACTTTCATCTATAAGACAAAAACAAAATGCCTTGATATTAGGAAAAGACTTGTCTTTATCTATGCAAGTGGCATGTACATTGTTGTCAGAATCGCGATTCGATCCAACGATTCTACGATTTTACGATCCAAAAATGTTTGACCGATCCTGGATCCTACGATTCTATCATAGTTGTAGAATCTTACGATCCTATTAATTTGAAAATTTCTAGAGATGGGATCATAATACGATCCTACGATTTTACGATCTTACGATCCGATTCCATAATAAAAAAAATTAATATATATTTTTATATAATGACACCGTAAAACCCAAATTTCGTGAAAGTTGTTCATACAATGATACCAAAATAATTAATTACCAATATTTTATGAATAAATATTAATAAATAAGTGTTTTGATTTTCAATTATATGTTTTTACCAAATAAAAAATTATATTTGGTGAGTTTGTAGAATCTTACGATTCTACGATTCGATTCTACCGATTCGATCCTACCCTCTCCATCGATCCAAAGTAGAATCCCGATCCTGACAACATTGGGCATGTATTTGACCCGTTTTAATTTATATCCGTCTTAAGAGAGACTTATTGCTATTTAAAACAAAATTTCATGTATGTTGAACTTTCAGTAGTAGAGGTTGCCTTGTGATCTCATTCATGTCATCCGACATTTGCTGTCTCTTGCAGAGAAGGCGCTAGAGTTTCCTGGGGATACATTAACCGTATACTAGGCCAACCATCTTTGATTCGAGAATCATCAATGTCTAAGTTCCCTTCGTTAGCTTTGCCTTCACGTGGGCAGAAAAATTTGCTGAGATTTAGTACATCAGCTGGTGCAACAGTAGATTCAACAATTAAGTCTGGGTTTGATAATGTTGTTCTTCACACGTCATTACAGCGAAGAATTGAGCAACTTGCACGAGCTACAGCAAATACAAAAGTTCACCAAGCACCTTTCCGTAATATGCTTTTTTACGGGCCACCAGGCACGGGTAAAACGCTAGTTGCAAGGGAAATAGCTAGAAAATCGGTAAGTATGGTCTCACTTTCCAGGATTTTGCTTTTTGTTAGGTTAGGAAGCTATTGTACAGTTCTCTTCAACTTTGCTAGACCGTCACATGTGGTGTCTGATCACTTTAGCCCAGACAACCTTAGTTCTCTGAACCTTATTTCTGCCGTTGATGTGCAGTTTTGTTAGGACCTTATACTCACATACTTCAGTATGTTATGACTTATTAAGGTGAGTATTTAGATTAAATCTAATGCACCCACCTAAAACCTAGAAGCAGTCTTTCATTTTGAAGTATGTATATATATCTGATTTATGTGAGCTCGAGAGTGGATCTAGATTTAGAAAAGATGGCAGGTCTCTGTAACTTTTTTCTATATGGAGTGACTTAGTGCCTTAGTGGTACTCCACCTAAAACCTAGAAGCAGTCTTTCATTTTGGAGTATATTTTTATGGAGCTTGAATTAAAATAAAATAAAATAAAATAAAATAAAATTTGTGCTACATTTGTAATTACTCCATACTATGCTGTATTGCTTGTGTGAGATCAGTTCCTGAGTATTGCTTACTTGTTTCTGTAATGTTCTATGATTAGTGGATCAATTTTTAGAGCAGACTGGTATATATGCAATAAGACGATCAGTTACTTAGGGCATTAATTTTTAAACCACAGGACTTGCTTAATTGTTGTCTTTTTTCATCCCGTTCTAATTTCTGCATGTTAATAGAAGCCAATGACAAATTGGTATGTGTGTTCCATATGCATGAGCCTCTACAATCTTGTATTTATCTATTACACCATTTGATTATGTTAGCTACTTATTTCAGGTATAATCTGAGTATGAAGTTTTCATTTACAATACTATTCTTTACACCCCAGTGTTTGTTGTTGAACGACATAATTTCCGTTATTTCCTATCTCACTTGCCTATTTTATATATTGAGCAGGGATTGGATTATGCCATGATGACTGGAGGTGATGTTGCACCTTTGGGCCCACAAGCTGTTACTAAGATCCATGAAATTTTTGACTGGGCCAAAAAGTCAAAGAAAGGATTACTGCTCTTCATTGATGAGGCTGATGCATTCCTCTGCGAGTAAGTACAATATCTTTTCATCAGTTGAGTGTATTGCCTGCGTAAAATGGGAATACTCTGGTTTGGGGTTGGGAAGTAAGGTATGGCAACTAAATGTCTTTCAAGAATGAGTATAGCAACCTTAGGAAGACCATTATGCAAGCTGCTATGGTTAATGGCCATAACCTAGGCTCTCTTGGTAAAAGAAATCTTGAATCGGGATTTGGAATGAATTTCACATGCATGATGAAAAAGAAAAAGAAGCTCCGTTTAAAATGTTGTTGAATGATAGAAACTGAGTGAGATTTCTAATAAACATATGATTGCATGAAAGGCTATTAAGTTGGCAACATTCTGTTAAATTTTGCTCTGCATTTATCAGAATCTCGAAAGATGCATACAGCATACTCATGCAAACTGCATATTAGTACCTATGCTAGTTTAGAAACTCTTTAATTTCCTTGATAATGTTTAGCTGAGACCAGTTTGAAGCAAGCAGAGTTGAATGAGGATTTATTAGCAAGTTTTAGGGAAACACTAATAAATAGCGAACTGATCTCACTGTATTGAACAAATTAGATTAATTATTTATGACCTTACTTCGGAATCTGTCTGCATCAAAACTGTTGTGGCCACCTTTACCCCAAAACAAAAAATTAGATTAGGGTATCACATTATATGAGATGTTAGCGACATGGCGGTCACCCGTTACCTGGTTTAACATGACTTCTAGGGTTTACATTAGTTCAGCGGTCAAATAGTTCTTGAGAGTCATAGATAGCATCTATGAGCTTTGAATGCTAATGATTACCCTCTTGTTTTATAGGCGGAACAGCACATACATGAGTGAAGCTCAGAGAAGTGCGCTGAATGCATTGCTTTTCCGGACCGGAGACCAGTCAAGAGACATAGTCCTCGTGCTTGCCACCAACCGTCCGGGTGATCTCGATAGTGCTGTCACAGATCGTATTGATGAAGTGATTGAATTCCCGCTTCCCGGGGAAGAAGAGCGGTACAAGTTGATCAAGCTCTATGTGAACAAGTACCTTTCTGGCCAAAATGGAAACGGGGACAAGGGTCCAGTATTTAAAATTAGAAAGAAGCCTCAGTCGATAACCATTACAGATCTCTCTGACGATGTGATTCGTGAGGCCGCAAAAAAGACAGATGGATTCTCCGGCCGTGAAATAGCCAAGCTGGTGGCCAGCATCCAAGCGGCCGTCTATGGCAGGCCAGATTGCTCCTTAGACAATCAACTATTTGCGGAAATTGTCGATTACAAGGTTTCCGAGCACCATCAAAGATTGAAGCTGGCTACCGAAGGCGGACAATCTTCTTAATCAGTTCCACTTTGGTTGAGTTTCTACTTTCTCGAATATTCCCCTTTAATAATTTTTTATGTGAAATGATTTGATTGGGGGAAGTTTCGAGGTTTTATATACGATTAGGGTATTTATTGACAGGGGAATGTCGGTTCAGGGAGAGATGTGGAGGAGGTATGGGAGAATGATGCTCCAGTTTGTACTAGTAATCAGTATCAGAATCTATTTCATTTTACGAGAGATCTGACAGAGCTTACTAGCGCGTGCGAAAATAAGAAAGTTGATTTTTTATTAGTTAGATGTCGACCATTTTTGTATGTATGGACGATACAATGTAATTTCTGCCATTAAATTATGTCATGGGCACTCTCAGCAAGTCGCCATTGTTCTGCAACAAGAAGTTAAAGAAGTTTTCAGATGTTATCGTACATTGGTACTATACGTTGAGGCGCAATATACAGGAACTCTAGACCTTGGCATTTTTTTGTATCTGAAAAAGGGAGACCGCTATCCTCCTATTTGGGTACGCAGTTGTAGGTTTGATTTGTCCGAACTCTACACAGCTTGAAAATGTCTCATTTTAGAAATAAAGAAAAACAGACATAACAAATGTATAATACCGATTTTTCCAAAGTAAAAACCTATATGATCAAGGACAATAGATAAGAATATAAGATCATATCGGCGAATCTCTGATTCATCATATACAGACTACATATCTTTAGCATATCTTATACGAGTATTAGGAACGATTGCTGAGCTTCATTTAAGCTTCTGAGCAACCTTAACTTGTATCAGAGGTTTTCTCCGTGACCGATCCATATGCTTCTCCGAATTTTTGTTTGGCCCAGTCGAACATCCCCTCAGCTTTGTCTTTGGCGCCTTCGTACAAGTCAGAGGCTGTTCCCTTTGCATCGGACATTGTATCCGACTCCTTTGCTGCTTCCACCTTGTCAGATACATAGCGTGATGCATCTGTAGATGAAAATAGTGTCAATACAGAGGCTTTCTTCATGTTTTCCGTGTCGGTCATTCAACGATTAATGAATTTATATTTGCTTGTTCAAATGAGTCTTAAGAGAGGAGATGAAATTACCAGAAGCTGAATCTTTGGCTTTGTTCATCATATCTTCAGCTCCTTTCTTCACGTCTTCCGTGTCCACGCCCTCTTTTCTGTCGACAATCAATTAACACATTCCTCAACTTGGCTTATGCCCTGTTCTTTTAGACTGAAATCGTCTAAATTGATCTTTTAATGTTTTATTTACGTAGTGACCACCATGAAAGATCTTGCACTCCATAAATTTGATAAAATGTGACCTTTAGCTAGGCAAATTATTAGCAAATTGTGTAAGACAACCTTTAATCACACTAATCTAGGGGAGACCGTGTGATGTCGGTCTCATGATAATACGTCCTCGACTTATAAGTCTATATTCTACTCCGTAATATTTTGTCAATTACAAAATATACTTACCACATTCATAAAAATGCCAATATTTTTATTCTTTTTGAAACGTAAATATAAGTCGTCATGGAAAAATAAAGAGCAAAAGCTAGACATTAACATACATTCTAATTCGCTATTATTAAGTCCTACGTAGTTTACGTACTCATGAAAAATATTTTTGAAAACATATCAAGGTTATATTTTCCAATAGGTCTTGATATAGATGGGTGGGGCGAACAGACGGGTAAAGACTTCTAATAAAATGGGTAGGGGGACAAGGTGGGGCACCCCCATGTGCTTCACACTTTATGGCAAATGGATATTTTGTGAGGAGAAATGGTATCCGTCTATACGTATAAACGGATAGTGTCCATCTATAATGAGAATTTGTGTATATTTTCATAGATCAAGTCGAACAGATTTAAATAAAGCGAGGAATAATTACTCGGATCCTGAGATCTTATTATTTAACCAATCACCCCAATTGTCCTTGGCTTCTTCAGCACTTTCCTTCATCTTATCCAGGGTTAGCTCATCGACGGACGCGTAGCACATTTCTACATTCGTAGCCACCACTATCACCGCCACCAAAACCACCAACCATATCGTCGACACTGCCCTTTTGCCTTCCATCTCTCTTTTTATTTACTTTTATTTTGTATTAGAAAAGATAAATTTATAAAATGTGGAGTTATAGAAAACTTATAAATCTAGGAAATAATGTGGAAGCAAAGGAGCAGAGAATTTAGCTCCGTAAGAATCGTTTTCAAAATAATACGGCGTCGTTTTATTTGCCATTTGGCCGTTTATTTCATTCCCGTGTTGCTACATTTGTATGTTGTTCTATGATTTGCCTTTGGTTGGTTCTTAATCTAAGATATTCGGTTCGTCCAATGAAATATTTACACATATTTTATACATGTAAAGATCAAGGTATAAAGGAGAACTAGTTTTAACCCGTGTAAAATTGCACGGGTTATTAAAGCATTTGTTATCACTAAAATATATGGAAAAAAAATGAATAATTAACTTTTGAAATTCAAATGCATTTTTATAATTTGTTTTTTGGGTGAAAATATGCATTTTTTATAATTATAAGACCATCAATCAATTTAGGTACATGTAATCGACAATAGTTACCACATATAGTGAAAAGCCAATGTGTTGCAAAATTAGTATTATTAAAAAACTTTATTTTATACTTATGTTAATATAATTAATTTAATATTAATTATGATTAAAATATTAATTTTAAATATGTTTTACTTTTTTTAAAAAAAAATTAATTACAAAAATTGTAAAAAAAAGGCGTTAGAAATTATATTTTGACCCGTATTCTGACACTAATCTGACCCGTATGACCGACTTGTATTCCGACCCCAAGCCATGTGACCCGCTCCGCCCAACCCGTTTGACAGGTCTAAGTAGGTGTATATATCAGTGACTCAAAAGTTAAAATTTTATTTAAGAATTTCCTCGAACACCTTGTATGCAACATATTAGACCAATAAAAATCGCCAAAAAAAAAATGTGTACATAGATTTTTTAGAGCAGTCTAAAATTAGACGAAATCAAAAAAATATTCGATTGTAAATTTGTAACACACTAATAGAGTGCAAAAAAATCAACAAAAAAGTTTTGAAAAAGCGTTACCTAATTCAACAAATTATATGTGAATTTAGAATAATCAAGCTTGTGAGTGATACAATCAATCATCTATGTATCAATGTTAATAAATTTACTTCCCTAAAAAAAGAAAAGTAAACGACCTATTGGCCAAAACAAATACTCCGTAAATTGGATTAGAATGGACATAATTCACATAAACAAATATAAAAAACCGAATTATGTGAATTAATATTAAATAAAAAAAATAAAAAAAATAAAGCACATCCTATGTCATATATCTACCTAATATAAAAGCTAGGTTCTTTCAAGACTTCCCATTGGCTAGAATTTTTTAGAAATTTGGTCAATATAAGACCCACCATGTTCTATACACCATTTAATTACCCTCTATCCTCTCATCTCCTCCACCCAATTCAAATCTGAAAAATTACTCCGAAGAAAATGATTTTGAGTTTATTTTGCACGTTTTTATAATAAAATCATTGTATTAATACTCCGTATAATCTAAGCTAATCTAATTTGAATTAATATAATCTAATTCTTTTAAATTATCTCAAGAAAGTGATTACAAATATTTAACATTTAAAAATTACTTATCTCTTTTGAAAAAATTGTTTTAAAATCTTCAAAAAAAATCTGAAAATTAAATTTAACAATTTATTTCAAAATAATCTCTTTAAAAATCCTGTAATTCAGTATAGGAAAAATATGCCATTAAACCATAAAAAACTTATATAAAAAATAAGATTTAGGAATTTAATTGATAAATATTCTTCAGAAAATATTCAAGTCATTTAAATTTAATAGATTTGATTTCCGTTCTTAGAAATACTCTATTGTTTTGTCAAAAAATAAAATAAAATAAAGAAACTTCAAAAAAGGGGAAGATTACATTCAAAATAGAAAATAAGTTATAAGTAAATGAAAAAAAAATAATTTAAACATAACATAGGCAATGAAATAAAGTAAAAAGAATATTATTTAAAAACACATACTTACTTATATTGAGTAATTTTATTTAAAAAAATAATACTCATTAGATCTATGATATTCACTAATAATTTTATAATTTATAAAAAAATAAAAAATCAACTTTTAGAAAAATAACCATCAGATCTATGAGAAATTGAATAAAAAAAATCACAGAAACATGAACAAAAAATGAAACCAACATAGCTGATAGTGAGAGAGATTGACAATTAGGTAAACATTATCGAGTAAGAAGATGATATATTGTTTAAAGAATGAGGATTATAGAGAGAAATTATAGGGACTATGAATCCATGAGATTTACGAGAGATAAAGTAGATACATAAGTGAGAGAATGAGTTTAAGGGAGTGATATAATGACGGTGACTGGTGACGGTGTGTTTGATGAGAGAGAGCGAGGGAGAAAGAGGTATGTGAAGTATGTTAGGTTAGCATTACTGATTTACTACTATTAGGTGAAGGTGGGGGCTTTGGCGATATGTACTAGGATTTTAATGGGTTAGTTTGAGGTTGTTTAAGCCTATTTTAATCATATTTAGATTTTGAGCCAACAGTTTGTTATTCAGCCTATTTAGATTGACACGAATTATAGAGTAAGACGGATCACCCTGTGAGACGGTTTATTTCTACAAATACACTATTTATCTAATACTAATAAGTAAGTTGTTTTTATATACAATGAAATCGTCTCACCGTGTAAAACCGTCTCATGTAATAACGACTGTATTAATGGTATTGTCTTTACTATATTCAATATTGTCGATTGATATTCTTATATATAATTTTGTATGTAACCAAAATAAAAATAATAATTTTATATATTTGAATTTCAATATTTCTACATTTTTTTCATTCATAATTTAATAATAGCAATTGTTTAATAAGTAACCCCGTGCAATTTTTGCACGGGATTAAAACTAGTGTGGAATGAAGGTTGTGTAACGCCTAAATGTTGGGGTTTGCTAATAGAGGTTTTATTTGTCCACTGTAATCTTATCTTTATTAATTCAGAAGACAATACTCAATCCAGGGCGTGCCACGTCATTAATTCATCCTTTTTTTTGGAAATACATGTTATGGTGGGACCTGTTAGTGTGCAATGTATTTATTTCTCCAGAATTCCGGCTATACAAACATGCGACAAATTCCGTCTTAGAACAAATACTATGAAATAATACTATGAAATAATTTTATACATTCCGAATAAATGAAATTAATGGCATATAAGCGGAATGAATTACAAATCGGAATAAATGAAACTAATTACAAATAAATGAATTACATAATTTAAAAAAAAAAAATAATAATAAAATTACATAATTACGAAAAGGAATTACATTTAATTACGGGACTGAATTACATATAATGCGAATAAATTACATGCATAATTTTTAAAAACTAGATAGTACGATATATTTTTTAAAAAAATATTCTTTGTTATTTCCTCTTAAACCATTGCATGTGAACAAGTATTTGTAACAAGTTTAAACATTAATTATGTAGATCGATGATTCAAACCAACTAGATAAGTACAATAGAAATGCAAAAAAAAAAGAAAAAGATACATCTAAAAACATTAATACCGGCCCAAATACATACCCGTGCAGTTTTGCACGGGTTTAAAACTACTTACTTGTTCATATGAACAACAAACATTTTATTGAGTTATTCACAGATATTCATTTAACAAAATATACATATTCACACAATTTAACATGTGAATATGTCACTTAAATTTTGTGAATATATATTTAAAGTTATAACCGAGTTTCAAAATATAGCAAGTATGATCTTTTTTATTGAGTAAAAAATATTATGAACATTAGTGATTTTTTTTTTTAAATTGGTAGTTAGATTAAAAATAAAGTCATTTTAAATATATATGCACCTTTTAATGACTACCCACTAATTACATTACAATTAAAAAAAACTGATGGTAGTACCATGCACCATACTCTTGGGTGCATGGTATAGCCATAAAAGTAATAATAGATGTCAGCTAACTGAGATCTAACCGTTAGTATTAAATTTGCTCATATATAACTCATTTTATAAGCAAAAAAAAAAAGCCGTAATGATACCAAATATTCAATGTCGTTACCGCAATACATCTCAAAAGTCGAGCACAAACTTTGTAAAAAGAAAAGGTTTAATTTCAATAGATTGATCCATTAAATAAACGGAATTTATTTTCGCAGTATAATTTTTACTCATTATAGTACTTTTTGCACCAAATTTTCCATTTGTCTACCCTTACCTTAAAAAATATCAAAACTTAATTTTCTCTACATTTTTCCCATTATTAATCGTCGTGGTTTGTTTCTAAATTGTACAGTAGGTTTTTGGTTTTATTCAATGTAGTACAGTATGTACTGCGGGTTACATATTTCTTTCTTTCTTTCTCTTTTCTTTCCTTCAATGTTCAATTTGCCATTGCAAATATTTACTCCCTGCTTGCTGGTAATTGATGATTTGATGTTAGAACTTAAAATCACAAAAATAAGTCTATTCATTGACACAAATGTTTGGTGTAGAGACTCGAGTGATAATGCGAGTTGCGAATTATTGTAAATAGTTATGAACGCAGTATATAGGGTGGGTGAAATTAAAGGAGAATAATATGTAAAATTAGAGAGAATAGATTAGAGAGAAATTCTGACAAAAAAAGATTAGAGAGAAATTAGAAAGAGAAATTGGAAGGAGAAATGAGAGGGGTATAACTGTCAATAGTGTACTACGATGAGTAAAATGTGTACTGCGAAAATCAGGACCCATAATAAATAATGATGTTAATTACTCCTTAAATTGAATATAATTAAGAGTAAATTATCAATAACTCCCTTTTAAAATACACTTTTTAAAATTTTAAAAAAAGTTTAAAAATTATACCCATAATATTGCAAAAATTTAGAAATTGTTCCCAAACCACTACTTTTACATTTTTATGACAAAAATGCCCCTTATTTTATTTCTTATATGACGAGTATGGTGGTGAAGTTTGGCGGAGGATTGTGGTGGTTAGCCGTGGAGTCCTTGAGTGGTTGAAGGGTGAGCATAGTTGTAATGGAGTTGGGTAGTAATATGAAAAAAATAAAAAAATAAGGGGTATTTTTGTCATAAAAATGCAAATATAGTGGTTTGGTAGCAATTTTTAAATTTTTGCGATATTTTGGGTGTAATTTTTAAACTTTTTTTTAAAAGGGAGTAAGTTTTAAAAAGTGTATTTTAAAAGGGAGTTATTAATAATTTATAATTAACCTTAAATCATAAAAAACTGCATATGAGTAATAATTTTGAAAATAAATTAAATACTTTTAAAAAAATAGTTCAAAGAATATGGTTGTATGGTGTGAATAATAATTTTTAATAAAAAATACATTTTTTGAAAATACTTTTGAACTATAATTTCAGGACTTTTTTCAAAAAAAAATTACATAATACTCCGTATTTTTTAAAAATAATTCCTAACTTCTATATCTTTATTTATTATATAATATTTTCATAAGTTTTTCTCTTTGAATTTATATATTTTAAAATTTGTGGGCAATTTCATGAATTATAAGATGATGAACTCATGGCCGATTATGGAGCAATACAATGAATTGCTCTGGATCTTGGGCAGTTTTCTCGACACAAGATGGAGATGGATGAGTTCATAATTTGAAGAATTTTGCGCATTTTTGCTGGAGGTGAGAGAGTTGGCAATAGAGAGAAGGTAGAAAGAATTAGGTTTTCATGTTTTTGGTAAGGATAACAAAAGGAAAATTTTGTACAAGAAGTAATATAATGAGTAAAATATGTACTGCGAAAATAAATTACGAATTTATATTAATTAATTTCTGGGTTGTTTTTAATATATATTAACAATCATATCTTTATAAATACAGAAACATTTCACGTAAATCCGTGCAACCACGTCACCTTTTTGTAATTTTTGCATGTGTTTTAGCCTATTATCATTATAAATGAAATATAGTATAAAATATTCATGTATTTTGGTTAACATTTTTTAAATGTTAATCATTGTATCAATATTCTTAAAAACATACCCGTGCAAATTGCACGGGTTGAAAACTAGTTGAATATTAATTTATAAAGCATGGCCCACATACAGTTATTTTAGAACATAAATATTTTTGTAGATAGTGGCGTGGCTTAATTAGAGATGAGTATTTGCTTTTGCTTTAATATAGATTAGTCTTAAACCCGTGCAAATTGCACGGGTTTGTTGTTTAAGATTTGATAATACCAAGATTTTTTTATGAGACTGTTTTTCAATGAGGTTTATTAAAGACTTCTCTCCTAGAGTAGTTGTCAATTTAATAGTTTGTAAGAAAAAAATTGTTAGTTTCTGATGTAGTTAATGGCATGTCTCACATATCTTGCATGATACGGGATTACGGTCTTAGAAGACATACTCTGAATGTAAAATAATTGTGTTCTTGTATTAGGTTCATTTTCAGGTTGATTGTTACCCTCTTTAAAATTAAAGTTTATACCACGTTATATACTATTATAATGTAATTTGTTGTTATATAAATGATTTAAAATTTTTTATCACATAATACAGTCATTAAAATATTATGTTATGTCGTGAAACTTCATTAGATTTATTTGGTAGAAAACTATAAGTATACACGGGATTATATAAGCCCCTTATATTTTATAGTATGGCTTACTATTCTAAATATTTATGACCCAAAATACTTGGCCAACAAAATAATAAATAGATATATGATTCGATAGGCTATGTTAAACAAATATGGCCTGGTCTTGTGAAAGGGTATAATGTGTATGTAGTACATTCATATTTCAAAATATAGATTAACCCAATTTATCAATGTATTATAGCTATAGTGCTTTACGATTCAAGACTTGACCCGTTCTCGTAAAAACGCCCTGACTCGACCCAATTTCTTCAAGTTAAAGACCTATAAATCTGGTCTCTCAACCCGATTGACCCAAACTTGAAATAACTCGTTATTATAGGGTCTCGACCCGTGTTCGACCAGTTGGTAAAAAAATTCATGATTATTAAATTAAAATATAAGTATTAATACTCTCTTCATATTTTTTTTTTCCCATTTGCTTTTTCACAATCTCTAAGATTAAACTTTGACCGTATTTTTCTACATGTAGATGTTAGTTTTTTCTTTGTCAAAATTAATATTTTATGAATGATGGTTTGAAAAAATAAATTTAACAATTTTTACATGACTTTTTTACCATTAAGTAATAAAAATTATTAAAACAGTTCAATTTTATAAAGGCTTTAATATAAGTATGTTAAGTAAGGTAAATTGCATGGGTTTGATATTTAAGATTACAAATCTTTTCTAACACACCCGAGTTCGAAAAATGTTATCATTTTCAGTTGAATTGCTGCAAAGCCGAGATGTGTATATGAGTGTTTATACTTGTTTAAATCGACAAATAATGGTTCATCTCGTATTTTTAGTTCATGAACTAATTTTGAGATATTATCAACTACTTCGTATATGAAAGTGGTCCATCTTAAATAATTACTGCATACATAAAATAAAATAAAATAAAATAAAATAAAATAAAAGTATAAAACGACCCATAACTCCATAAGCCCATAATAATTAGCCTAATCCAACTTAAGCACATGAAGAAACAAAATAAATGAAAACCTATTTGTATTCGCAAAGTCTCATGCTCTCTCCATCTTACTAATAGAGTATTCATTTACAAAATATAAACCTAGCTACTACCATCACCGCCACTCTCATCCTTTCTCCATTTTTTTTTCTATTTTCACTGATTCAAAATTCATATTTCTTATCTTAAGATTCATCTTTCTTATCTTTTACTCTCTCAATTACTTCATCTTACAAATTAAAATGATTATCAAACTAATTTACACAAAAAAATCAAGTAAAAATATGAAAAACTATTGAAATATGAAGTTTTTTCATATTTGATCAAGGTCTTCTTATTTGTTCTCTTTTTTTTTTTTTTTTTGTGACTAAGTCTTCTTATTTGTTTAACACATTAGGTAAGTAATTGCACGTGGTTGATGTAAATTAATAAGATTTGTTGAGTTTAATAGATAATTTTTATTTTATGTATTTTTGACGTTAATTTCGATAGTGGCTTAATCACTGGTCACTTTTTAAATAAAAAAAATGCATTTTTATTTTGATACAGGTTTATTTAATGCTAAATGATTTTTCTGTATATACTTCAATAATTATTACTTAAATAGCATAAATATAATTTTTTTTAATTTCATGTTGATTTTGAAGTGTACTGTAGTAATTCATCATTCTGGCATTTAAATTCAATATATAGTAATATTTCTTTTTAAATTTACGGTATTTAATGTTTAGTATATTTAGGATTGGAAATCATTTATGGAGAATGCAGCCGACCAATTCTCACTGTAGTCATGAAATTTAATTATATGAAATAATTGTCGTAACTATAATGATGTGAATTTTTACATTTATCATATTAATGAAGCTGGTGTATTTTGGAATGAAACAATTTTTCTAATTAAACATTGAACTGTTGAGGAAAAGCAAGTATCAAAATGGTAATTAATTACTCCCTCCGTCCTGGTCAATTGTTGTCCATTCGTTTTGGCACAAAGACCAAGGAAAGAGGAGAGGGCCAATAACTAAATGACAAGTGGAACAAATTGAATGAGAATGATCAAATTACTCATCAAGTTCATTCTTAAAATAGAAAGGACAACAAATGACTGAGACACCCCAAAATGAAAAATGACAACAAATGACCGGGACAGAGGGAGTACTCTGTAGAACGTGATCCTTAAATTAAGGGAAGAAAAAAAATTGCTTTGACCAGTTGACTTTTAACCACAGGCTGACATGTCAGCTCTGTGGTTGTTCTTTTAATAAAGAGGATAAGATCGTTCCTAATGTTATTAAAAAATAAAGTGAAGAGTAAAACATATCAAAAACAGAAACGTAAACTATTGAATGAAACACTTATAAAGAAAAATGTAAACTATCGACCGGAATAGAGGGAATACATAAATACATATAATGTCATTTCTGGACCCAATATATTTATATCTATATAATAACATAAAAAGGCTAGTTGAGTATTTCTTTACGACACGTGGGGCCATCTAATTTATCTAAAGTGCCAATATGACATGCCTTATGCATTCCTATTCAACCGTATGGAGGATAAGTAGAAATAACAACAAATCCTTCACCTTCCCCACATTTAGTACCTTTCTTTTGATCTTCTATGTATTTACCTCTAATAATTATTCTTCCACAATAACGCCCTTTTAATCCAACTTTTTATCTTCTAATGTTAATATAAAATAAAATAATACTACGTAGATTATAATATTTTTTCTATTAATATGCCCTGTCAAGAATGGATTATATCACAATCATTATCAGTTAATCACTTTTTTCGAAACTCACATTTCTACTGTAGAGCTACATAATTATCAATTAGTCTTGCTGAAAACGGGTCGGAGCAAGTGACAGATAATGCCACTCACAAAACGGATAGGGGGACATGGTGGGGGCACCCCATGTGCTTCCCTCTCTCCTCTATTTGGGTCATTTGTGAGGGAAAATGGTATCCGTCACTCCAAAGTGACCGGATACGTGCCGTCACAAATAAGATTTTGTGCATAATCATTCACTTGCTAAAGAGACAAAAGGTAACATTTTTTTAAATGGTTTTCTTTTTCACTGATTGATACATTTTATAGATTTTTACACTTAATTATTTTATTTAATGTTGTTTCTTTGGTCAAATTTTTCGTAATATTGTCGGAAAATTTTAAAAACTGTTGTAATTGATTGATCTTTAATTTGTATTGTTGATTTTCCTTATTGACATCTCTAGGTGGGATGGAGAGATTCCTACTTGAAAAGTTCTTTTGGTAATTTGATATGTCTTTTTATGACACTTTAATTTAACCCCCGTATTTAATGGATAGTTTGTCACGGAGTACCTTCTATTGTAACCGTATGTTATCTAATGTTCGACACTTTCTACAGGCAAAACAAGCATTTCTAACATCCATGGACCATGAGGCAATTCACTAAATTCCTTCTTTGGAAACACGTGTCAATAAAATAACATATTGAGTTGCCGAGCTGGTTAATGACAAATAAAAGCTTTAGGTAATATATTAGGTGCCAATGTAATGTTATCAACAAGGAGCAAACTCACATAAAATTGTATGAACAAATCCGCGAGTTTGGCGGGCAACATAACTAGTTTATTTTGAAAAATGGTACTCCGTATGCAAATAATGTATAAAATCAAATGAAATGAATGAAGTACTTAAATTATACTACCCCTGTATAGAATCAAATTGTACATATATTAAATGAATGAAGCATGTAGTAACGAAGTAAATATATGATCAAACACAAATGCTCGCTTTAGACGGACACTATCCGTCTAAAGTTATAGACGCCAAGACGGGTCAAATATCACTACTTTTATAATAAGACATACAACAAGTGTGATGTCATCATTTTGTCTTATTATGTAAGTGGTGACATATTTGACCCGACTATACTTTAAACGGATATACCGTCTAAAGTGAGACTAATTGTCAAACAAATTACCTAAAATTACCTACTACAGTTATAACTTTTTCCAAATAATAAATGAGAAATAATAAAAATGAAATTTACTTTATTTTCCCTCTTATTCCGGTCATTTGTTTATCTATTCTATTTTAGAGCGTTTCAATCAATTGTTTACCTTTTTTTATTTTGGGAATGCACTTGATAAGCAATTTGATCATCCACACTCAATTTGATCCACTTGTCAGCTCATTTCCCATATTCCAATACCTTTTAATGAAGTTGTTGAAGTAAAACTAGAGAAGAAGATCTAACATGATAAGATAAGAGTCCGTCAACATAGCCAAAGACGACTGCCTAGTATCATACTCACGGGTGCACGACGTAAAATCGTCTTGCTAATGCACCCAATAAATAGGACCGGGCAAGTCATCCTTGGCTAGCTAAATAACTCTTCTCTTCATGTTAGACCCTTCTTCTCACCTCTTTGTAATATAATGGCCAAGTTTGAGCTTTGACACAAAATGAAAAGTTTCTGTTTTAAGATATCACTATATATAGCACTAAGAAAACACGAAAAAGAATTTGATAACTAGTGGGGCCTAGCATATCAAAGTGTGCATTGTATACGTACAAGTGTACAACAAGTTTTGGTATTGCATTGGTTACATTTGATAAACATTATCCGTCACAAGCTGAAGATGAATAGTATCTCTCTCACAATAAGCCAAGTAGAAGGGCAAGTGAGAGGAAAATGGAGCACCCTTTGGATAATGCCACTTGCATATTGTGAGAGGGGCATTATCCGCCTTCAGCTTATGACGGATAGAGTGCCCGTCTTCAATGAAAAGTTGTGGTATATGTAATCCTTTTAAAGAACACTCATTTGATGTATTACATTAGATCTTTTAATAACTGAGTTTATGTATATTTTTTCTAAGTTTTTAAAGTTTATAGGTTACTTTTTAAGTTTTTGACGTCGAAACTAAAAAGTAAATGAATTTATATACTCCTTTTTATTCCCCATTTTCTTCCCTATTTCCTCAAACGGATTATTCAGGTTTTCTTCCCCTTTTCTTTTTTGAAAACTTTTACTCTTATTTTATTCATTCCTCTCTTCTATCCCCAAACCCCACCCAGGCCAACTCACAATTCCTTATTTAATTCTTATTTATTCATTTTTCTCTCTTATCACCAAACCCACCTAACTCACAAATACTTATTTAATTACTAATTATTCATTCCTCTCTCATATCACCAAACATCACCCAACTCACAATTCATATTTTATCTCCCTCCTAAAATCTTGTGCCCACAATAAAGGGGAACAAAATGGAGAATAGGAGGGGGTACAATTTTTGAGATATATTGTAATTTTTTTAACTTAATGTTTAATAAGTTAACGAACTCATAAATTTTATGATAAAGATCATAATCTTTAAAATAAAATTTTAAAACTTTATTATAAAACTTAAAAACTATACAATTGTACCCTTCAAAGAAAATTTTATATTTTGATAATAGAAGCAAGTTGAAATAATGAGATAGATAGAGTAAAATATGAGGTGATAGTTTTCTTGTGTGAATTGTAATGTTGTTCATGCTTTCATTTTTAGGTGATACGAATTTACTCTAATCTATTTAAATAGTGTATATAGGTGTTTCACATTTCTAAAGTAAAGGAGTTTATCTCTTTATATATTACTCCCTTCACTTTTTTATATATGACGTTTTGTATTTACGAGGTAAGCCTTTGACTTTAATATTTAAAAAAATATATTTGTTGAAAAAAATATAAAAATGATGCCATTAAATTCCTTACGAAAAACTCTTTCATATGAGTATACATATCATAATATTTAATCTTATATTTTAAGAGATATTGAAGAGAGAAGAGAGTGTCTCGAAATGTGAGAAAGTCATATATAAAAAAATAGAGGGAGTACAAAATTACTCTTTTTATAATCAAGTGGTTTCGAGATGAACTGTTTTTATAGTCATAGAAAACGAATTTCTGAATCAATCCTTTATGCAATAGAGAACCTTAGTTTAATTTTGTCGGGAAGGGGCCCGACCTCCTTAACAATTTAACTTTAAGTATATTCACTAAATAAATTAGCATTTCGTCTCCGTTGATTTGGTGATCAAGTAAACGCATTTTCTTACGAGATTAAGGCCCTGTTCTTTTGGACTTAATTTCGGCTTATTTTAGTTCAGTTTAGCTTTATTCAATTCAATTCAGCTCATGTCTATACAAATCAATTCAGTTTAGTTCAACTCCATTAAGTTTAGTTCATTCTTTTCAGCTAAAAGGAACAAGACCTAAGTTTTAAGACCCCTTGATTATTTGTTTCAAAATCGGTCATTGCTTGCCGACGTGAACCTATTTCATGACTTTAAATTATGACTGGCGCTCAAGACTTTTTAGCTAAATATCATAAGCATAATAATACCAAAATGGCCAAATGCTCATGCTTTAGGCCCATAACTTTTTTTATGTTCATAAGTTGTACTAAAAGTAGAAATCATCATGCTAGCTAGCAAAGCATCAATTTTGGCTAGATTTCCAAAAATGGTAAAAATATATTCCTATATTATTTAATTAATGACTCGTGTCTTGGCTTCAACGGTTGGTTAAACAGTTGATTTTGATTTCACAAGGGAAGACATAATGCCTTTGTTTTTGTTTGCCTACTTGCAAATGTGACAATTATAGTGACAATTGTAACGCATCCAGCACACTTTGACAAATCACAAATAATTTTTATGATATGAATATGCCTTTTTCAGTGAGTGGGTGGATATATAGTATATCAGATGGTATAATTTTTAAGTACTAAGATAAAGTTTTTGAATTTTAATTTAAATTTTTTGAGTTTTATTATAAAGTTTTTGAGTTCATTTACTTAAACATTAATCTTAAAAAGTTAAATTATAACTAAAAAAAATTACATATAAGCTCAGAAAATTTTGATTGTTGACATCATAAAACCAAAATGTAATTTATAAGCTTTATAGAACTCAAAAACAAATACACAAAAACTCATTATGTATGAGTATGAAGAATTAGATATTAGTTTGTTAATTAGTTACAAGACATTGTTAGACTCTAACTAACAACATGTATATAAGGCATTCTCATTTGTACAAGTGACTTTAACTTAATGAAAATATCTCACTTTTATTTACTCTTGTTCTTTCTCTCTCTATAACTAATTAATCTCTCACTGTAACAAACTTCTTCATTTCTTCAAGTTTGTTCAACAATGGCGATCTCTTCATACTTCCATGGCGTCATGATGATTCGATCTCCATCATTTCACATGGTATCAGAGCAGGTTTAACCTGTCTCTTGACGCCAGTATTCGTCTTATTCATAATTCTTCCGCTTTCTTCATCAAATTTGTGTTTCACTTCGTTTTTTTTCCGTCTCAAAATTAGGGAAAATTCAAAAATATTGCGATATTCTTCTATTAGTTCATTTCTTTCAAAGGAATCGTCATTAATTTCTTGATTTCTGTTTCAATTTCTGCAATTGATTTGAATTAGGTCATTTTTTGGTACTTTCTCAAAAATTAGGTCAAAATTTTGATCAATTGTTTCTTCAATTACACTGTTTCTATTATCGATCATTGTTCTTCATCAATCACTGTCAATATGCCTGATTCTGAGAATTCCGTTACCGACGCCGAGTATAGCAATCCGTATGATGATCCGTTGTTTCTCTCTAATTCCGATTGTCCTTCGATGTCGCTTGTTCACGCACCTTTCGCTGGCAAGAACTTTCTTAGTTGGAACAGGGAGATTCTTATGGGACTTGCAGCGAAGAATAAGCAAGGTTTTCTTGATGGATCAACTGCGATGTCGGCTTTGAACTCTCAGAGATATCAACAATGGCTGTGGTCTGATAATATGGTCCGTTGCTGAATCTTGCGTGCTTTATCTCTAGAAATCAAGGAAGTTTTCATGACAGCTAAGACAGCACGTCGCTTATGGTTGGACTTGAGTGAGATGTATGGACAAACTAATGCTCCTCTTCTCTATCAGCTTAAGAAAAAGATGAAAAATATGTGTCAAACCTCTGATGAATCTGTTGTTGTTTATTACAACAAGCTAAAACGACATTGGGATGACATTGAGGATTTAGAGCCTTATCCTGATTGTACTTGTGGTATAATGTCGAAGTGCACCTGCAACTTGCTCAAAAAGGTCTTGGAAATGGCTTCAAGGGAGAAGGTTATCACTTTCCTGATGGGATTAGATGATGCTTATGATAATCTTAGAACCAACATCCTGTCTATGGATCCCTTACCCACCATTAACAAGGCATATTCTTTGGTCCAACAGATAGAAAGTCAGAAATCTTTCTCTAAGCTTGCTAGTTCACAGACTGAATCCAGTGCTATGGCTGTTAATCGTGGCAGAGCCTCAGGTCCCTGGAATAAGCAGTCAGACAGCAAGACTTGGAATGTCTGGACTAGAGATGGGGCAACTAAGGAAGGTGCAGGACAACCTGGTGGGGGACAACCTGCCAAGAAAGGGAAGCGTTGGTGTGATCACTGTAATAAAGGTGGTCATACCAAAGCTGCCTGCTTCATTCTTCATCCTGAGCTAAAAGCACAATACATGGCTCGTCTCTCTGCTCAGTCATCTGGTCAGCCACTAGCAGCAGCTGCTCACAATGTGGGCAAGGAAGACAATCCTCTTGTTTCTAATGATGCTCTTCATGCTGGCTTTACTGCAAGTTCTTCTGACAACTACTCTAAGGTTGATGTTGATCCATCCTTGGTTGCTGCTATCTATCAGCAGATGCTTCAGTTTAAGCAACAAGGACATATGGCCTCAGATTACTCTGCAGTTAATTTTGCAGGTATATCTCTGGTTACTAATGCCTATATCTCAGATTTTCATTCCCCTAATAATATTTGGATAGTTGATTCCGGAGCCACTGATCATATGAGTTCTGCCTTAGAGTTGTTTACCAATATAAAATCCTTATCTAAACCTATTAAGGTTGGTATACCTGATGGCACTAGTAAACTTGTGACAACCACAGGAGATGTGCATATTAATCCTTCCCTGATCTTATATGATGTGTTCTACATAGCAGATTTTAGGCATAATCTGTTATCAGTTGGGAGGTTATTATCTGATAATGGACATTCCATCAGTTTTAACACTACTGGGTGTATGATACAGGACCATCATCATAAAGCTATTCTTACTGTTGGCATCAAGGAAGGTGGCCTATACAAGTTGAAGTCTCATAGGACTAATAATACTTGGCAGCATAGTAGTGTGCAAGCTAATGTTAGCACAGCTTATGTGAGTAATAAAACTTGTAGTTCTGATTTGGACTTGTTGCATGCTAGACTAGGACACACTTCTTTGTCCAAAATGAAGCATTTGAGTTTTGTTAATTGTAAAGGGGTTGATAAACTTGTCTGTGAAACATGTGCTTTGGCAAAAATGCACAAATTGTCCTATAATAGAAGTGATTTTCATGCTTTATTGCCTTTTGGATTAATACATGTTGATTTGTGGGGACCATACAAGAGGGCATCTTTAACAGAAGCCCCATATTTCCTTACTATAGTGGATGACCACACAAGGGTTACTTGGACTTTTCTTTTGAAAGATAAGTGTCAAGTTTTTCAAACTATCAAGGACTTTATAGTTCAGATTAAAACTCAATTTGGGTATGATGTCAAGATGGTTAGGAGTGACAATGGTACTGAAATAGTACAAAAGACATGTGACAGACTGTTTCTAGATAAAGGAATAGTGCATCAGAAAAGTGCTCCTGGTTGTCCTCAACAGAATGGGCGAGTTGAAAGGAAGCATCGCCACTTAGTTGAGATTGCTAGGGCTTTATTGCTATTTGCAGGACTTCCAAAGAAATTTTGGGGAGAATGTTTACTAGCTGCAACACATCTCATTAACAAGTTGCCTAGTTCAGTTTTGTCTTGGAAAATTCCTTCTGAGATCTTGTTACAGAAACCTGTTACATATGATGAATTGCGAGTGATAGGTTGCTTATGTTTTGCCCTGACTCCTGGTCATTCAAGGGATAAGTTTGATCCCAAAGCCAGAAGGTGCATCATGGTTGGCTACCCATTCCAACAAAAAGCTTACAAATTATATGATTTGGAATCTCACAAGCTGATAGTGAGTAGGGATGTGATTTTTCATGAGTCCACATTTCCCTATAAGTCTGAAATCCACAAATTTTCCACTATTATTACACATGACCCTCCTTCACAGCCTTTTTGTGCTGATGAAGATTCTCATCCCATTGGCCCCACTCATCAAAATCCTATCTTGAATCACAATACAAATAATACATCACATACTAATTCCCCTGTCACTCCATTCAATACAAATGATGTTTTTTCTTCTTCTTCCCCAAATATTTCAGAAATTCCACTTACTTTAGACACTTCTATTTCTACTCCTGCTGGTTCTCCTACTATGGCACCACATTTGCCACGAATTTCCTCCAGGGCAGTTCAAATGCCAGGGAGATTGAAAGAGTTTATCTGTCCCATTTTGCCTCATAGATCAATTCCAAACTCCCAAGCTCCTTCTTCTGATGAGTCTACCTCTTTTCATGTTCAACAAGACTCTTCTTCTTTTACTGCAAAGTCTTTCCTGATTCCTGAACCAGCTTCTTATTCTCAAGCAAAGAATGATCCACATTGGCTTGCTGCTATGGATAAAGAGTTGCAGGCTTTGGATGCCAATGGGACTTGGGAAATTGCTACTTTACCTCCTGGTTTCAAACCAATAGGGTCTAAATGGGTATATAAAGTCAAATACAAACATGATGGCTCTGTTGATAGATACAAGGCCAGGTTAGTTGCAAAGGGCTACAATAAGGTTCATGGCAAGGATTATAAGCATACTTTTAGTCCTGTAGCAAAGTTCACTACTGTTAGAGTGTTCTTAGCTGTTGCTGCAGCCCATGAATGGCCTATCCATCAGCTTGATATCAATAATGCCTTTCTCCATGGCTCTATTGATGAAGAGTTGTATATGTCTCCACCAGAAGGGTATAAAAAGCTACTTCCTGGTCAATTTTGTAGGCTCAAACGGTTTCTTTATGGTCTTAAACAGGCCTCTAGGTAATGGAACCTAGAGCTTACTAAGACGCTTTTAGCTCAAGGTTATGTTCAGTCTAAGAATGACTATTCTTTGTTTCATAAGTGCCAGGGATCCCTCTTCACAGCTGTTATTGTTTATGTGGATGACTTGTTGATCTCAGGCAATGATTCTAAGTCCATTGATCACCTTAAACATGTTTTGGATCCAGCCTTTACTATTAAGGATTTGGGTCTTATCAAATATTTTTTGGGTTTGGAAGTCCAGCGAAATGCTACTGGTTGGTACCTGAACCAGAGAAAGTATGTTAATGACATACTTCATGATACAGAAATGCTTGATTGCAAGCCCTACACCTTTCCTCTTCCCAAGGGCCTCCAGCTTTCTACTGACATGGGTGATCTTCTACATGACCCAGAGGTTTATAGGCGGCTCATTGGGAGGTTACTTTATCTCAATCTCACGAGACCTGATCTTTCCTTTGCTGTTCAGCACCTTAGTCAATTTATGACTTGTCCCAGACAGCCCCATTGGTTGGCTGCTCTACATGTAGTGCGATATTTGAAGCATACCATTGATGCTATGCTCTTCTACCCTGCTGGTAATCAGTTTACTCTTCGAGCCTTCACTGATGCAGACTGGGGCACATGTAGTTTCAGCTGTAAATCAGTTACAGGGCAGTGTGTTTTTCTAGGAGATGCTTTGATTTCCTGGAAAACAAAAAAGCAAAAAACTGTTTCCAAGTCTTCAACAGAATCTGAATATAGGGCTATGTCCTATACATCAGGGGAGATAGTTTGGCTTCAGAGATTGTTGCAGGATTTTGGTGTCCATGTTCCCATTCCTATTCAATTGTTTTGTGACAATAAAGCTGCCCAACACATAGCTGCTAATCCCGTTTTCCATGAGCGAACCAAGCACCTAAACATTGATTGCCATTATGTACGAGAGAAGGTTCAAGAAGGCCTGATTTCTACTGCTTATGTGCATACAGGTTCCCAAATAGCAGACATTCTGACCAAACCTTTGGGACAGCAGCAACATCAATATCTATCCTCCAAGATGGGCTTGTTCATACATCCCTCACGCCCACCTTGAGGGGGGAGATGAAGAATTAGATATTAGTTTGTTAATTAGTTACAAGACATTGTTAGACTCTAACTAACAACATGTATATAAGGCATTCTCATTTGTACAGCTGACTTTAACTTAATGAAAATATCTCACTTTTATTTACTCTTGTTCTTTCTCTCTCTATAACTAACTAATCTCTCACTATAACAAACTTCTTCATTTCTTCAAGTTTGTTCAACAATGGCGATCTCTTCATACTTCCATGGCGTCATGATGATTCGATCTCCATCATTTCACAATGAGGTAGTACATCTATGTACAATTCTTTTTCTCTGCCTTTTTAAACTTTATAGTTAGCATTTTGACTTTTAAATGGCATCATTTTTATGAGTTTTCTTAACGGTCTTTAGTTCAGCTTAGCAAATTTGCAATGAGAAAAATGACCTAATTTTACCATCTAATCGTCATACTTCTTTTTGATTAAAATAATTCTTATTAGATGCCTTAATTTTTGATTGATTTCAAATCACATTGCGAATATTACTACTCAATGACTTTTAACGGTTACTTAGTAAACAATCATCTGCTTATAAATTGCAATAATATATAATTAATAAATACGGTTGAATGATATATTGTCTCAACTCTCAACTACTCAACTAAAATACCAAATTTGGTTGGTATGAATGGTAAGAGCTATCATCTCATAAACAAGTAGTCATGTATTTGATTCCTTACTCTTACGAACAAAATATCTAAATTTGGGAGGGGTTTATCCATTAAATTTCAGACTTGAAAGAGATTGCTCCTATTGTCGATGAAGAATGCCCCTGGTCAACACACAAAAAGAAAACTACTCAGTAAAAAATAAGCCGAGTAAAAACGAAGGCGGTTATTTCACTTTGATTTGATGATTATTGGTTAAATTTAATCAAATTGTTACCATTAAAGACATGTTAAAGCTAATCAAACTGTTCCTCTATCCTTATTAAAACTTGTTTTGTCCGAATTATCTGAGCATTTCTCTAAGAATTGAAGATTTAAATTCAAGATTATATATACTCGTGCATAATAACTTAAATTAAGAGAAGATTTATTATGTTATGAAGGTGAACTTCAATTTGGGGTGATAACGAACGAGACAGCTCGTGAGCCGCTTAATCTTGGTTCGGTCAAAGCTTGGTTCGTATGAGCTTGACTCGTTACAAGTTACGATTCGAGAATTTAACGAGTCAAACCGAGTTAGCTCGACTCAAACCTGTGTGATTAGATGATATATTGCTCTAAGTTTGTAAAAATATATTATGATAATTATATCCTTGAATCACCATATCAATTGTTTTCATTGATTTGCCCAATATATTTTTAATGTAACCTTCGAATTATGTTATTGAAAATATTAAAAAAGAAACTTTATATTATTATGCTATGTCAATTTCTCTTAATATTTAATAACGTTTACCTACAATGGATGATTTCATTAAAATTATTTTTATTTGGTGGAATGCATGGTTTTATAGAAATGACATTATCTTTAATAATTTTCATATCAATCTCAGCAAACTTATTATTTTATGTATATCATTAAGACATGGAATGAGACTAGACATAAGAATCTCAACAATCCCGAGAAAGACGAGTCAGTTAAAAACACTACTAGTAACGAATAAATCTGGTGGGAAAAATCTAAAAACAGTTTTTTAATGCTAAATTTTGACGAATCGAAAATAGATAAGAATAAAACTGCTTTAGGATAGTGCATAAGAGATTATAATGGTAAAGTCGTTTTGTTAGGAGCAAAAAATTGTGGATCTAACAGCATTCTTATCGCAGAAGCCCTAGTATTAAAAGAAGGAATTTTAGCAGCAAAATACTTAGGAATCTCAAAGCTAATAGTCATGGTGATAATTTATGCGTTATTAACTCTATTCGCATAACTTGGCAAATTCCTTGAGAAATTTCAAATATCATCAGAGATGTGAAATTAGATCTTCAATTCTTTGAACAAGTGACTATTAATCATTGTTTTCATGAAACTAAGAAAGTTGGTGAGTTTATGGCTTTTATTGGACATTCATGTCCAACTCTTCCGAGGTGGTTTGATAGTCTATGACTTCAACTTACCCTGTTCATCCAAAAGAATGAGATAGATTGATTCTATCCTAAAGAATCACCCTAATTTTCTTCCTTTGTAAAAAAACACAAATAGATAAGCTTTTACATGGTGACCTGTCATCTATTGGACTACACGCAAAGATGTTTACATGGTCCATTCGCATCAACACTTAGGATCATCATGAGATTTAGAAGGAAAAAAAATCTCATTATCTATAACCCCAAAGGCCCAAATTAATTAAATTTAATCACAAAGTGGATCACATATCGGCCAAAACAAATCACAAATCTCAAATTTACAATATAAGAATCCTAACGAAAGGGACAACAAATACATACACCTTTCCCACGTTCTACACTTCTTCAAACATTTATTTATTCCCAAACTTCGTGTATACGACTCTTTTATCTAAAAATTTGTGTTAATAATTGTTTTCACTTTTTACGAGTAGGATTCTTCTGTCTCACTTTTATCCCATCAAAATGAGTGGAGATACTTAATCCCACCTTGTGTCTCATTCCTCTTTCATTGCCTTAAAGACATGTGGTCATTACATAATAAAAATGTGTAATAATTTCTATTAAACTAATAATTGTCACAAAGAGGGATAATAGGATATAAAATGGAACATAAAATGGGACAAAAAATCCGCTCCAATTTATTACAACCATATTTTTAATTTATGAATCCATTTTACACTATAATACAATAAAAATTGTCTCACAAATGAACAATTAACATTTATAAGTCCACCTCATGTCCTAATCCAAAACACAAAATAAATAAACTAACTATTGGCGCCATATAACAGATCTCAACAGACATTTCTTCACATTTTCTCCCATTATTCATCATTTATTCAACCCAACCCAACCCAACCCAACCATCTCTCTTTCTCTCCATATTCTATTATTCATCAGCTGAACCCATAAAAATGAACGGCGGCGACGCGGAGGAAGCCAGGGCGGAGCTTAAGAAGCCCTTCCTCCACACAGGAAGCTGGTACAAGATGAACACCCCTGGCGCCACAACTAGTGCTGGAGGAAGCATGGTCATTGGCTCCAGACAATCTAGTATTTTCGGGTCGATTGCGAATCTCCGAGACTCTGCTGTTTCCATTGTCTTTTGTGTCCTCGTCGTTGCCCTTGGTCCTATCCAATTTGGCTACACCGTAATTTTTTATTTTATTTTATTTTTTTTAAAAATGTTGGTTTTGATTTTTGGATTTTAATTTGATTTTAAATCTTTCCGTAGTTTGGGTATTCGTCACCAACGCAAGCCGCAATTATTAAGGATCTTGGCCTTAAAGTATCCGAGGTGAGTAACATTATGTCAATTAGATTAGCTGGTAAAGTTTTGATAATCAATTTCACGACATTTCTCAAAACACGTGAGGTTATCCGTGTTAATTTTGTGATCAAACGACAACGTTTAACCGTTATTGACACAAGATATTTAATTATATATATGTACAACGATTACTACTGTTACAAAATTTTTACATTTTATCTAAGCATGTGTATTTGGAGACACAAAATGTCAAAGATTAGGATCATTTGATCAATAAAGTCAAATAAGGACGATAAATTTGGGATGGATGGAGTATTATTGTTGAAAACGACGAATTGTTGGATTCTAATGAATTGTTGTTATGGAGGAGACAGTTCTCTATGTTTGGGTCATTAGCAAATGTGGGAGCAATGGTCGGTGCAATTGCCAGTGGGCAGATTTCCGAGTACATTGGCCGTAAAGGGGTACGACTTTTCTAAACCATTTTATTAATAGCTTACAACCTAAGCGTTGTAGAGGTAAATGTAATTGATTATGCTGGCTTTGGATGAAATGCAGTCACTGATGATTGCCGCGATTCCTAATGTCATAGGATGGCTTGTGATATCAGTTTCGAAAGTAAGTAAGCAGGGTTTGAGTTTAGGAGCTAACATTTTGTATAGCAGCATATCGCTCAAGGTTCATTTTGCTAACTGGATGCTTTCTGATAGGATGTCTCATTTCTGTACATGGGACGATTGCTCGATGGTTTTGGTGTTGGCATTATTTCTTACACGGTAAACCCGATTATTTCTGTACATTGTTTAACTATCTAGCTTATCTATGTTGCTCTATATGTGTAACACGAATTCTCATATGAGACGGTTTCATATTATATTAATGGCCAGTTTTGATGATATTGATGTAATTAGGTGCCTGTTTATATTGCCGAGATAGCTCCTCAGAACATGAGAGGCATGCTTGGATCAGTGAACCAGGTGATTACATCTTTTTTATCGCTCGTTTCCTATTTTTCCTCCAAATGAATCGACAAATTTGCTGCTACCATTGGGATAAAGCCGGCTCATCAAATTATTCTGTTTTCAGCTAGCTGTTACGATTGGGATAATGCTGGTTTATCTGCTTGGGATTTTTGTCGAGTGGCGAGTGCTAGCAGTACTTGGTGTGTTATCTTTCGAGTTACTCATTCATAAATCAAATCATGATGCATTATTATTACTAAATCATATTTGTGAACGCTGCATCTAATCTATTTAGGCGAGAAGGCGACTTTCTGTGAAGAAGTAACTTTGTGCATCACCTTCCATTTGTTGGATGCTAGGACACTATCATTTTCTTATAATGTTTTTCATTCCTCGTGTACTTCAGGAGTTCTGCCTTGTGCGATACTAATACCAGGATTGTTCTTTGTACCGGAATCACCTCGCTGGCTGGTAAATAACATGACAATTTCCTTTCAGACTTTTTTGTTATAATGAAATAGAGTTTGACTCCGATTTCCATGCTTAACCAGGCAAAAATGGGGATGCTTGAAGCTTGTGAATCGTCTCTGCAAGTTTTACGAGGATTTGAAACAGACATTTCTGCAGAGTTTGCTGATATCAAGGTATTCTTATTAAGTAGAACAAGTACTCTTATAAGATACTTCCCATTGCATCTGAAATTCTGTTTTCGAGCTATTCATAGTGAGAAATCCCGTCTGTAAACAAAAAATTCTCATATGAGCGATGAGACCGTCTATCACTGAGAGTTCACTCACTCCCTCACTGGTTTTTTTTCCTGGATACAAGCCTAAGTTCTGACTAAATGTGCTGTACTGCAGAAATCCGTGTCCTCATCGAGCAAAAATAATACAATCCGTTTAGCTCATCTCCAGAGAAGACGATATTGGTTCCCCTTGATGGTAAACCAGTTTGTTTAGGACTGTTATTTTGCACTTCTGCTATTAACCTTTACAAAATGTTCTGAATGTGTTTTCTTATTACCTATTTCCATACTTCAGCTAGGTATCGGGTTACTCGTGCTTCAGCAGCTCAGTGGAATCAATGCCATTTTGTTCTATGCTAGCACCATATTCGAAAGTGCAGGTTCTATACTTTCCATAACATCATCTTATATTCATTCCAGTTCAGTAGTTAATAAAATGGTAATGACTCGTGTATTTTCCGACCAATGTCGAACTTCAGGAATCTCTTCTAGCGCTGTCGCCACATTTGGCCTTGGAAGCATTCAGGTAATCAAATTTGAGACTCTTGTACTATACTGCTTCGGTTCAGTATAATATCGATTATAATTATCAAGCATCATCTCTATGGTAACAAACTAAACAGGTGGTCGCTACTGGTGTCGCAACTTGGCTGATGGATAAGGCTGGCCGAAGGGTTCTACTTATTGTAAGTTCTGAATTTCATTAAGCAGTAAAAAGATATGCATTCATTTAGCATGGTTTTCTGACTTAAAAGTTCAACTTTACTGGTGCAACCTTTCACAGGTATCATCTGTCGGAATGGCTTTCAGTCTTCTCCTCGTTGCAGTTTCATTTTTTCTAGTGGTTAGTTAATCTGTTTTTATACTCCGTAGCTGTTACTGATTCCTTTCATTCATTTACTAAAACAATCACCAGACACATGATGATTTAGCAGTCTTCAGAGGTAAACTAAGACAGGGCCGTTTCAATATGCAACAGTTAAATATAATTGAACTTATAGATAAACTTAATAAAACTGTGAACCACGATAAACCCGACATAGCAACTTATAAGTTGTTAAAGCGAGAAGTTTTCAGCGATATTTTCTTATTCTCTTATTCTTGAATGAACATACAGGATATCATTTCGAAAGATTCAGGCTTGTATGGCATGTTGGGAATCCTCTCCGTCATAGGACTAGTGGTATGCTTTCGACTATCTCAACCAAATAAATAGAGATCTATAATAAGAGCAATTCTAAGACTTGTAGTCTGTCAATGGCAGACCATGGTAGTTTCCTTTTCTTTAGGAGTTGGACCCATTCCATGGCTTATAATGTCCGAGGTATGTCGATGCACTTCTGTATATTTACTGAATTTATCTGATGTGAATTTGTGAGCTTGCACTTGAAACCAGCCTGTCTGATTGCTGTTCGAAGTCGAGAAACAAAAATCTCAGATCACTTTGCTGGATTCTATGTATGTTGTAATTTACTGCAATGTTCTCTGAGTTTTCGTTTTGTTTGTTTTTTGGCTAGATTCTGCCTGTGAGTATAAAAGGGCTGGCTGGAAGTGTAGCGACAATGGCGAATTTTCTGACATCCTGGGGGATCACTATGTCTGCTAACCAGATGCTCAATTGGAGCAGCGGAGGTGATATTTCTTGGATGGATATAACTCCGCGGGATTATTAGCTTGCTCCATGAGTCTTATGCTCATCCTCTCAATGGGGATACACGCACCTAACAGAAGGACCCATGAACCAAGCTAATAGCCCCGTGACATTAGCGCTCGCCTATTTTTGAAAAGTTTGTCTCCACTCGAATTCAGAAAAGTAAACAACTAAGTAAAATTCCCGTGACATTAATGATACTCCGTCTAAAATCTAAATAAATAAGATAGATGTAGACGGAGTAGTATTATAGATTGAGTATCAACAACTAAGTTAAATACTCGGCATCAACTCAGTCTGAACCGGTTTTGATGTCAACTTCAGGGACCTTCGCGATTTACACAGGCTTCTGTGCATTTAGTGCCATATTTGTAGCGGTATGGCTTCCGGAGACAAAAGGAAGAACTCTTGAGGAAATTCAAGCTTATTTCAGATGAAACTAAACACAAATTGGTTGATAACTATCGAGAATTTAATACTGAATTCATGATATTTTTTGTGTACTTGTGTATCATGGGATATATATATATATTCTCTCTGTTGTAGGAGTATAATTGTATAAATAACAGATTTTGAATTTGTCCCAAAATTGACAGTAGGTGGATTATACATCTGATGTATTAGCACCAATTATATACTCCGTAGTTTCTGAGTATTATAATAAATTTTTTGAATTTTGTCTTAAAAATTATGAGTTTTACTTTAAAGTTTCTGAGTTTATTCACTTCAACATTAAACTCTAAAAAATTACAATAAGACTCAAAAACATTGCATATAAATTTAGTAAAATTTGAGTTTTGATGGAAAAAAAAATTAAAATATAACTTATATAATTTTAATAAGCTCAAAAAAAATATAAATATATTCAAAAACAAATAAAGTTTGAGGTAATAAGCTCAAAAAATATACATATATGCTCAAAAACAAAAAAGTTGGAGGTAGTACATCCGATGTATGTTCATTTTTCTCCAAGATTGAGAAACTAAAAGGTTTATAAGAAAATTATTTCGATTGGAACAACAATCACTCATTCTCTCGGGTTCAATACTTTGTTCTACCATAAGACCATAACATCTTAACAATCCAATATGGAGCCAATTATTTTACAATGAGCAATGTTAGAGGTCTTCCCCCCTTTTTGATCCAAGGGGGGAAAACATTTTATCTTTCGGATGTCGAAAGGTGGAAGAATTGATCTGAAATAAAGCGGCTGTAACGTTTAATTAATAAATAAAAAAGTTGGCATTGACAGCGTAAAATGCAGAATAATTCATCTGCAATAAAGCAATCACTCATTCATGGATTCCCTCTAACTGACCATTCTTACCTCTCCTTTAAATCTTCACAAGGACCTTTGAAAGTTTCTCTGTTTATTTTTTAACCGATTCCAGGCCGTCGTTTTGACGTGCAAAAATATGTTAAGCCGTGTAAAGAGACTATTTCTAATGGCAGGACTTTTTCAGTTGGCATCATTGGCGATAAAAGTCTGGGGTAACGCAACAAAATGTTTAGGACTTTCTCATAAGACAAACAACATAACAAGTTAAAAAATACTCATGGAACAACACACCACCACCGCCGCTGCAACCGCAATCGCGAAAACCACAATACTAGACATCCCAACAGATTGCTGGAACCTAATCCTATCCAAACTACAAACTCCCCACCATAATCAGATATACATCCACCATACTCGCATATTCACTGATAAGCTCATATGTTTACCATCTATTTACCATGTTTTATGCACAATAAGCAACATTAGGAAGCTGTTTTTGCTTGACTTATGTCTTTATTGACCAATTCCGAGTGTAGAGTTGTTATGGAGGTTTTGATCGGTTTCGGCGGAAGCTCGGGGTGGTTCTAAGTCACAAGTGAAGCATGGAAGCAAGCTACAAGAGAACAAGGGAAGAACCATCCAAGAGGAGAAGCAAAGGAAAAAGTTGAAGCGCAAGTTCAGCAGTCCAGGCGCACCGTGCGCCCCTCCTTATACCATTGGGCGCACCGTGCACCCTACCTGGGTTTTATGCGTTTTTGATTACGGGCTCCTTCCAACTTAAGCCCATCATTTCTTCTTTAACCTAGGACTATATATAGGTGAATGCCATTAGGGATTCATTATCATATACTTTAGCTTATGCTTTATTTTGTTAATCAAGTTGTAATTGAAGAATTATCATCTAATTTTGGGTTGAGATCTATTATGGAGAACTAATCTCCTTTTCTTAATCGGACTCAAAGGTGTAATCTTTGGTTGTAAGACTCCTTAATCTTTCCTTAATTATTATTATTGTTCTTAATCTCTTGTGTTTAATTGCTTAATTTTGGAATCCTTGTTAGATTATAGTGATTAAGTGTGATTTCCTTGTTACTTAATCTTTTCAAGTTTTTTAATTTACATGTTGTTGGGTTTATTAAGTGTGATTTCCTTGTAATCCCATCTTGCAACAACTTGTTATTAGACTAATGAATGTGATTTCTTCTTAGTTTAATTAACATTTGAGAGATTAAGTTGTGATTGCTCATTAATTGTGATTTCAATGTGAGTAATTGCACCTATTAGATTCCTATTGCTTCATCTTCTTGTTAATTAATCTATGTGTGTGATTTCCACTAGAGGAGTTAATAAGTTGGGTCAATTATTAAGTGTGATTTCCTTGTGATTGACTTCTAATTAAGGGAATTTGGAGATTCAATCTCACTAATAGGACAATAATAGTAATTAGAAGGATTGATTGAGTGGTTTTAGTAACTAAAGTGCTCCACTTTCTTGAGTCGGATTAAGTCTCTCTTAAACTTGATAAATTTCCATCTTAAAACTTGCTTGTTGGATTGCTTGTTACATACTCTTGTTTGAATCTTGCTTTGCTTTTGTTACAATTGAAACCCAAACCAAACCCCCCCCCTTTTTACATACTTGTTTGTTGTTGAATTTGTCACAATTGTTCTAGTTACCCTATTGAATACACCATTGCAAAACCCCCATTCTCTTGGGTTCGATCCATTTGCTTACTACTCTACTAGTTTAGAATTAGTATCAATTAGTACGTATTGTGGTATAATAAATTGTTAATTTGACCGTCTTAAATAGCGACGTTTAAGGCGTGTCAAATTTTGGCGCCGTTGCCGGGGAAGGTAACGGTTTTGCTAGTGTTTTTGCTGGTGTTTTTAGAATAGTTGTGTTAGTTAACCTTTGTTCATTGTTGTTAGTGTCTTTTTTATTACTTGTGTGAACCTTTTTGATTGTGTGCTCTTGTGTAGAATTGTTTATGGTCAATACTAGGAATTCAAGTGAACCACTTCTTCCATTCAACCCGGAGATTCAAAAATCACTTGCTTGGATAAGAGGAGGTATTAGAAGAGACACTCCGGTTATTGAATAAATTAATCCCGTGACTCAACAAGACCAAGAGAAAGATAACATCATTTCTTTTGAACCCGAGCCACAACCCATAAGAATCATCATGGGTGATCGTGATGGCGAGAGAGAGAACCCACCAAGGCCTAAAACCATCAAAGAACTTACCGCCCCAGACCTTACACAAGTCCCCTTGTGTAAACCATTTCTGGCCTTGGCGGAAAATGCCACCTTTGAACTTAAATCCGGGCTAATTCACCAATTGCCCCAATTCCATGGACTTAGCACGGAGGATCCTAATAAGCATCTAAACCAATTCCATGTGGCTTGCTCAAGTATGAAGCCTAATGGGGTTACCGATAAGCAACTTCAACTAAGGGCTTTCCCTTTCTCACTCAAAGGTGCGGCAAATGATTGGCTTTACTATCTCCCCATCGGGAGCATCACTACTTGGAACCACATGAAGAGGGCCTTTCTAGAGAAGTATTTTCCCGCTAGTCTCTCATCTCAATTGAAGAAAGAAATAAGTAATGTTGAACAAATAGATGGAGAGAACTTGTATGAATATTGGGAGAGGTTTAAACAACTTCTTACTAGTTGTCCATATCATGGATATACCGACTATGACCTACTCTTGAACTTTTGTGGTGGTCTTCTTGAGGATGATGCTAGGATGATTAAGGCCGCCACACAAGGAGGGATTGAGTACATGTCGGTCCAAGAGGCAAATGATTTGATTGAAAGATTGGTGGGAAGTTCTAGGAATTTCAGGAGGAGAGTCAAGAGGGCAAGTGCGGCATCCTCTTGAAGACAAAGCTCCAACCATATGGAAGATAAAGTTGATTTCCTTACCAATTTGGTTAAGGAACTTACAAAATGGAATGGGAGTACATCTCATGTGAAATTTTGTGGTCTTTGTAATGATCCAACTCATCCCACCGATGGGTGTCCATCTTTACAAACGGAGGAGGCAATTGAAGCAATAAAGGCTCTTGGGTTTAGGAAATTTGACCCTTATTTTGGGTGGGGTGGAAAGCTCATCCGAATTTTGGGTGTGGTGGAAATCAAAATCAAAACCAAAAGGGATCCTCAAACTCTTCATTTCAAAAGCCAAATCAAAATCAAAACCAATCACAAAATTCCTTGGAAGAGATGATGAAGGCATTTGCCATGAATCAAGTGGCAATGCAAAAAGAAAACCAAATCTTGCAAAAAGAAAGCCAAGCCTTGCTAAACAATACCAAGGAATTCCAAACCGCCGCGCTTCAACAAAACCGTCTCACCGACTCTAGGATTGGTAACCTTGAGACCCAAGTTGGTCAAATTCTCAACACACTCACTTCACAAACCACTCAAGGAGGGAGTCTCCCTTCTCACACAATTCCTCCACCCACCAAAGAACAAGCAAAAGCGGTCTCCTTGAGAAATGGTAGGGAATTGGTAGAAGCACCCAAGGCTCCTAAGAAATCAAGACCACCTCCTATTGTTCATGAAGTGGAAGATGTGATTGAAGATGAAATTGAGGTGGTAGTGGAACATGGGGAAGCATCTACACCCGAACAAGTGAGGATCAATGAACCTCTTCCGGAATATGAGCCACAAGCTCCATTTCCAAGTGCTTTGAATGACACAAGGGTAAGTGACAAGAAGACTTCAAGCCTTTACGATATCTTTCGTAAAGTGGAGGTAAACATTCCTCTTCTTGATCTTCTTAGTAGTGTGCCCAAGCATGCAAAGTTTTTGAAAGAGTTGTGCACTACTAAGAGGACCAATAAGGCAAAAAGCATGAAAAAGGTAAGGGCTAGTGAACATGTGTCGGCAATGTTTCAAAAACGTTTGCCACAAAAATGTAGTGATCCGGACATGTTCACCATCCCTTGCAAAATTGGTGACTTGGATTGTCAACATGCTATGCTTGATTTAGGTGCATCTATTAATGTCTTGCCCACTTACCTTTATGAGTCTCTTAAGTTGGGCCCCTTGAAACCGACTCGTACGGTCATCTCTTTGGCCGATAGGTCCAATATCTACCCTAAGGGAATTGTTGAAGATGTCTTGGTGAAGGTGGGGGATATGCTTTTCCCCGCCGACTTCTATGTGATTGAAATGGAACCCGAGAAAGGCTCCACTCCCATTTTGTTGGGAAGACCTTTCATGAAGACCTCAAACACTAAGATAGATGTATCTAGTGGATGTCTTACCATGGAATTTGAAGGTGAAAAGATTAAATATAACATCTATGAGGCAATGAAATACCCCACCGAGACTTCCTCACTATGCTTTTTGGAAATATTCGAACCTATTGTTCAAACCTTCTATGAATTAAGCAAAGATGATTCTTTGGATATTGCATTGACTAATGGAATGCTTGGAGAGGATATTGGGTATGCTTTGTCTTGTAATTTGCAGGAAACTATTCAAGACTTGGAAGCAACCCCATTCATGGAAGAATGGGAAAAATCGAAACAAGAAACAAGGCAGCAGTCCAGGCGCACCGTGCGCCCCACCCAGTCCATCAGGGCGCATCGTGCGCTCAGACCCCTGTCCATGATTTTTGTTTCATTTCTTCCTCTTTGTTGGAAGAGTTACCAAAGGAGAGACCTATTCCCTCAATAGTGAAGGCTCCTATTGTTGAGTTAAAGCCCTTGCCAAGTCACTTGGAAGTATGTTTTTCTAGGGGAAGAAGAAACTTTGCCCGTCATTATTTCAAGCAAGCTTACAAGTAGCCAAGAAGACTCTCTCATTCAAGTTTTAAAGAAGCACAAGGAGGCCATTGGATGGACAATGGCCGACATCAAGGGCATTAGTCCCACTTTATGCATGCACCGGATTCTTTTGGAGGATGAAGCCAAGCCCGTTCGCCAACCACAAAGGCGTTTGAACCCTCCAATGATGGATGTTGTCAAAAAGGAGGTACTTAAGCTCCTTCATGTAGCTATGATTTATCCCATCTCCGATAGTCAATGGGTTAGTCCAACCCAAGTTGTCCCAAAGAAATCCGGGCTAACGGTAGTCGAGAATCATAATCATGAAAGTGTTTTGAATCCCACTCGAGTTCAAAACGGGTGGCGAGTATGTATCGACTACCGTAGGCTTAATGCCGTGACACGAAAAGATCACTTCCCGCTTCCCTTCATGGATCAAATGTTAGAGAGGTTAGCGGGAAAAACTTTTTATTGTTTTTTGGATGGCTACTCGGGTTACTTTCAAATTCCAATTGCACCCGAGGACCAAACAAAAACCACTTTCACGTGTCCTTTTGGAACGTTTGCCTATAGAAAGATGCCTTTCGGTCTTTGTAATGCGCCCGAAACGTTTCAAAGGTGCATGATGAACATCTTTTCGAAACATGTGGAAGATTTTATTGAAGTATTCATGGATGATTTCACCGTCCACGGTGAATCATTTGAGGATTGTTTGAGTCACTTAACTTGGGTCCTCCAACGTTGCATTGAAACCAACCTTGTACTTAACTATGAGAAATGTCATTTTATGGTTGAGGAAGGAACAGTGTTGGGACATGTTGTGTCCTCTAGGGGAATTGAGGTCGATAAGGCCAAGGTCGATACCATTCGCACCTTGCCTTATCCTACTAATGTGCGTGAAGTGAGATCTTTCTTAGGTCATGCCGGCTTCTACCGGCGTTTCATCAAGGACTTCTCCAAGATTGCCGCTCCTTTGTGCAAACTTCTTCAAAAGGAAAGTGAATTTATTATGAGTGAAGAATGTAAGAAAGCTTTTGATACACTCAAAGAGAAGTTGATCACGGCTCCCATTATTCAAGCACCCAATTGGAATGAGCCATTTGAAATAATGGCGGATGCAAGCAATTATGCCCTTGGCGCGGTTCTAAGCCAAAGGGTTGGGAGGCTACCTCATGCCATTCAATATGCGTCCACCATGATGAATGAAACTCAACGGAATTATACCACCACCGAAAAAGAATTCCTTGCGGCAGTGTTTGCTCTAGAGAAGTTCCGCTCTTATATCCTAGGAGCTAAAACCATCATCTTCACCGACCATATGGCCTTGAGGCACCTTGTCTCTAAGAAAGAATCTAAGCCCCGATTGATGCGGTGGGTGTTGCTTTTGAGTGAATTTGATATTGAGATCAAAGATAAGAAAGGCTCCACCAACACGGTGGCGGATCATCTTAGTAGAATCATCCAAGAAGACTCCTTAGTGCCACAAGTTTCAATCAAGGAGACCTTTCCGGATGAAGCCCTTCTTGCCTTGATGTCTACCGAACCTTGGTATGCACATATAGTAAATTACTTGGTCTTGAACAAGTTTCCTTCGGGTTTTACTCGACATCAAAGAGACAAAGTCAAGAGTGATTCCAAGTACTATGTGTGGGATGATCCTTACTTGTGGAAGTTTTGTGCCGATCAAGTAGTAAGGAGGTGTGTGCCGGATACCGAAATCATGTCAATTCTCCGGTTTTTCCACGAGTATGCTTGTGGGGGTCATTTTGGGGCCAAGAAGACGGCTAGGAAAGTCTTGGAAAGCGGCTTCTTTTGGCCCACACTCTTCCGGGATGCCCATGCTATGGTGAAGACATGTGATAGATGCCAAAGAGTTGGCAATATTTCAAGAAAGGGAGAAATGCCACAAACCCCAATGCTCTATTGTGAAATATTTGATGTGTGGGGTATTGACTTCATGGGGCCATTTCCCGCGTCTTGTGATAACATTTATATACTTTTGGCGGTGGATTATTTCTCTAAATGGGTAGAAGCCAAAGCCACCAAGACCGATGATGCGAAGGTAGTTGGAGAATTCCTCAAGACTAACATTTTCTCTCGGTTTGGCTTCCCTAAGGCATTGATAAGCGACCGCGGCACTCATTTTTGCAACAAAGTCATTGGTGCCCTTCTCAAAAAGTATGGAGTAATTCACAAGGTATCCACGGCCTATCACCCTCAAACCAACGGTCAAGCCGAGGTTTCAAATAGGGAGATCAAGGCTATCCTTGAAAAGACGGTGAATCCCGATCGCAAGGATTGGAGCTTGAGGTTGGATGATGCCTTGTGGGCATATCGCACGGCCTACAAAACACCAATTGGGATGTCATTGTACCGACTACTTTTTGGAAAACTGTGTCATCTACCCGTAGAGATTGAGCATAGGGCCTATTGGGCGGTTAGATCCTTCAACTTGCAAATGAGTGAAGCGGGGCTTCATAGAAAACTTCAACTTCAAGAATTGGAAGAGATTATGAATGATGCCTATGAGAATGCTTCCATTTATAAGGCAAGGACAAGAGCATGGCACGATAACATGATTTCGAGAAGAGTTTTTCAAGTGGGAGAGAAAGTCTTACTTTTCCAAAATAGGCTTAGACTTTTCTCCCGGAAATTGAGGTCTAGATGGATGGGACCATATGAAGTGGTGAAAGTTTTTCAACATGGAGCAATAGAAATCAAGTGTTTAAAGACCGGGAAAGTCTTGAAAGTGAATGGACAACGACTTAAGCATTATTATGAAGGCATTGAAGCGGGTGAAGTGGAAACACTACACCTTATTGATCCCATTTACGAGGCTTAATGGAAAGTGCAACCTTGTCGAGCCATCGACGTTAAATAAACGGCAACCCTTTGTACATATTTCTTTCCCTTGCATCATTATATTTTTGCATTTCATTTTGAATTTTTACTTCCTTTTTAGCATGTTTAAATTATTTGCATGATTAATTTCATATTTCGTTTCATATTGTTTGCATTATTTGCATATTTACAATTCACATTGCATCTTAATTCCGTAATTGCATTGTTGAATTAATTTCCTTCTAATTTAATGTTGCATGCATTTTAAATTACCGTTCATGTCATTTTAGAGTAGGTTAATGTGTGTTTGAGTGTGAAGGTTTCTAATCTAAGGTGAATACGTGAAGAATGGAAGTATACGAGCTCGAAAAATCGGCCGAAAAAGGAAGGATTGGTGACGAGAAAGCAACGATTCCAGCAGCCAGGGCGCACCGTGCCCTTCCCTCACCCCAATAGGGCGCACCGTGCGCCTATCCCTCAAACAGTCCGTGAAAAAAGAACACAACACCCGACATTTGCTCCATATTCCCCTAATTCTTCATTTGTTCATCTTCCCCAACTCAAAAACCCAATCCCATTTCTCCCAACCTCCTCAAATCTGGATCAAATTCAACAAAATCAATTGCAAAATCATCATTAAGCATCAGCAAGTTCGTTTCCACTGTAATTTTCGCGAGCAAGGTGCTGAAACTCGCCGTTTGGTGCTGCGAAATCCAACCTAGGGTTTCGAAATTCACCAATTTTGTGAAGATTTTTGGGTTGTTATTGGGTTAAGGGACTTATTTGGGCATTCTTGTATCAATTTCCGCATCAAACAACAATTACAAGGATCAAAGGGAGGTATAATACCTTATTCTTATCCTTGCTCATTATTAGTCCGAAAAATTCGAAATTACTTGCTTAATTTCGGTTTTTTTGCTTTCATTAGTTGTTGTTAATTGTCCTCAACCATTTTCTAAACTTGTGGGGTGATTTTTACTTAAGCAAATAGTTAGTAAACACTACACTCAAGTAGTGCCTACCAAGTGTTTGTTGAAAGTCCCCACCCAAAATTTTTTTTCCAAAAACTTTTTTTCTGAGAATTTCGAGTTACTATGGCAAAGACCAAGGAAACCGCGGCTTCTTCATCAAAGGGGAAGAATAGAGCCACCCCTAGTATTTAGGCTGAGAGGCATTGTCGGGCAGGCCCTTACCAATTTCAAAAAGTTTGACGCTAAATCCTCGGTTGTGACCACTAAGTTTCTTTGCTCTTATACTCTTGAAAGATTGGGTATGTTGCCATTGACTAGACTTTTATTGGAGAAGGTGGGTTTAGATACTTGCATTGATGAGGAAATTGTCAAAAGGAGGAGCACCACTCTTGAATTTCTTGCCTCCTTAGAAAAGGTCACATTGGGAAGGGATAAAGTTCCGGGAATTAAATTCTGGGCTTGCAAGACACTCCACACAATGACATTTGACCAAATACGACAAGCCCTTCACATCACTAAAGTCCCCGAACCCGTTCCCATTGACCTAGCCGGAGTGAGTGCTTTTTGGCTCGCTATCACCGGCGATGCAAGAGACCGAAATAGCAAAAACACCAACCTTCCCCACCCCGTCCTTTGGACCGTGAGTTGGCACATAAACACGAACTACCTTGTACAAACCGAACCCACAAAAATGAATGAAAAAAATTTGGGTTGTTTATGGGCAATGACTCCGGAGGGGAAGGGGATTCCGGATTGGGCCGGGATGTTCATTGATGGATGTTTGGAGCTTCAAAAGAATCCCACGGACACCATCTACATTGGTGGGATGATTGAGAAGCTAGTGTGTGCATTAGATATCCCCCTTGAGGAGGGCATGTCGGCTCTTTTGGGGAATAGTTGGATGGATCACAAATGTTTAAAGGGAATGGGTATGCTTGAGGTTATCGAAGAACACCCCCTCCGAGTCATATGGAAAATGGGTGGCGGCTCTAACGCCAAGCACTACATGTACCTCCCCCGCCCCCTTGACTCTCCTGTGGGGTGGGGAGGAGCCGCCGATTTCTATATGCTCCTGGATGATGAGTTTGCAAACCAATGGATTGGCCGAGCTTATCTTGTCCAAGTCGAGGAAGTGCGTGAGGGTGGCCAACAACAAGGTGGGGTGGAATTTCCCCACGTTGGTGACCCTCCCTTTGACCAACCAATGCCCGATGTACAAAAAGATCAACAACAACACCCACCACCTCCTTTCTCTTCCTTTCAACCGGAAATGCCTTTTGATTTTCATCAATGGAGAATGGGGTTGATTCTCAATTGACCACCATTCATCAAAATGTCAACCAAGTGAGGGAGGATGCCAATGCAAGGTGGAACATTCTAGAGCAACGCCACCAATATTATCAAGAGGACATGGAAGAACAACGCTTTGTCCAAAATGCTAACTATGACATGTTGGTGGCTCTTAACAATTTCCACATTCAAAGCTTTCCTAACACTCATCATGGCTATGATAAAACTCGCGTGGATGAAAACAATGTCACCATGGCACGGTTCTCATCCCGAAGACAAAGAAGAAGAGGAGGAGGGCACCCGGGAAGTGGGGGTGCCTCTAGTTCACATTCTTGAGATAAGATTGGGTGCTCACTTCCACTTTGAGGACAAAGTGAAGAACATAGTGTGGGGTGGACATGAGTTGGTAATATCTTGTTTGCATGATTAATTTAACTATTTGCATGATTAATTTCATATTTCGTTGCCGTTTGCATGATTAATTTCATATTTCGTTACTTCCTTTTTAGCATGTTTAAAAAATTTTGGGTGGGGTTTTCAACAAACACTTGGTAGGTACTACTTGAGTGTAGTGTTTACTAACTATTTGCTTAAGTAAAAATCACCCCACAAGTTTAGAAAATGGTTGAGGACAATTAACAACAACTAATGAAAGCAAAAAAACCGAAATTAAGCAAGTAATTTCGAATTTTTCGGACTAATAATGGGCAAGGATAAGAATAAGGTATTATACCTCCCTTTAATCCTTGTAATTGTTGTTTGATGCGGAAATCGATACAAGAATGCCCAAATAAGTCCCTTAACCCAATAACAACCCAAAAATCTTCACAAAATTGGTGAATTTCGAAACCCTAGCTTGGATTTCGCGGCACCAAACGGCGAGTTTCAGCACCTCGCTCGCGAAAATTGCAGTGGAAACGAACTTGCTGATGCTTAATGATGATTTTGCAATTGATTTTGTTGAATTTGATCAAGATTTGAGGAGGTTGGGAGAATTGGGATTGGGTTTTTGAGTTGGGGAAGATGAACAAATGAAGAATTAGGGGAATATGGAGCAATGTCGGGTGTTGTGTTCTTTTTTTACGGACTGTTTGAGGGATAGGCGCACGGTGCGCCCTATTGGGGTGAGGGAGGCGCACGGTGCGCCCTGGTTGCTGGAATCGTTGCTTTCTCGTCACCAATCCCTTTGCCGGGATGAAAACCCGAAAGGGCATCCTAGGCAAAAATGGGAAAGTGGCCGAGGTCGGAGTGAAAACCCGAAAGGGCACACCGGGCAAAATGAAAAAAAAATGAGTGCGTGCCACGTGAGATAGAGTGAGGAAAATGCTAAACCGAAAACCCGCAACGGCGGGTGGTTTAGGCAAAATGAGAGATTTAGGCAAAATGAAAAATGATTGAAACTCTCAAGTCTTGTCACATAATTTTACTATTTCCTACATGTGTTGGTGACATAAGAGGGGTCGAAGAAGGTTGGAAGGGTAGGTTAGAAGTGTGCCAAGGCTAGGAGGGGGAATTGGAGAAAAAATAAAATGACTAGCACTTGGTGCATTTGGTGATGAGTTGTGAGTGAATTGTGAGAATTGTATCGGTGGATTTAGGAACATTATTAGAAGAGGGAAGGTATAAGGAGGGCGCGTGAGAGAAGAGCGACTCTTTATGGAGGATTTGGGTCACTTGACTTATTGAGGAACATGTTGTGATGTACTAGTGACCATGAAGTGATAAGAAGAGGGTGATATAAGAAGGTAGGGGTGAGAGAGAAGAGGGAATATCCATGTGAGCTTCCCCATGCTTTTCTTATGAGTTTCTACATTGATGATTTGGTTTTGGATAGTTTGCTCGGGACGAGCAAAGGCTCAAGTGTGGGGTGGTTGATAAGCTCATATGTTTACCATCTATTTACCATGTTTTATGCACAATAAGCAACATTAGGAAGCGGTTTTTGCTTCACTTATGTCTTTATTGACCAATTCCGAGTGTAGAGTTGTTATGGAGGTTTTGATCAGTTTCGGAGCTTGAGGAAGCTCGGGGCTTGAGGAAGCTCGGGGTGGTTCTAAGTCACAAGTGAAGCATGGAAGAAAGCTACAAGAGAACAAGGGAAGAACCATCCAAGAGGAGAAGCAAAGGAAAAAGTTGAAGCGCAAGTTCAGCAGTCCAGGCGCACCGTGCGCCCCTCCTTATACCATTGGGCGCACCGTGCGCCCTACCTGGGTTTTATGCGTTTTTTTATTACGGTCTCCTTCCGACTTAAGCCCATCATTTCTTCTTTAACCTAGGACTATATATAGGTGAATGCCATTAGGGATTCATTATCATATACTTTAGCTTATGCTTTATTTTGTTAATCAAGTTGTAATTGAAGAATTATCATCTAATTTTGGGTTGAGATCTATTATGGAGAACTAATCTCCTTTTCTTAATCCGACTCAAAGGTGTAATCTTTGGTTGTAAGACTCCTTAATCTTTCCTTAATTATTATTATTGTTCTTAATCTCTTGTGTTTAATTGCTTAATTTTGGAATCCTTGTTAGATTATAGTGATTAAGTGTGATTTCCTTGTTACTTAATCTTTTCAAGTTTTTTAATTTACATGTTGTTGGGTTTATTAAGTGTGATTTCCTTGTAATCCCATCTTGCAACAACTTGTTATTAGACTAATGAATGTGATTTCTTCTTGGTTTAATTAACATTTGAGAGATTAAGTTGTGATTGCTCATTAATTGTGATTTCATTGTGAGTAATTGCACCTATTAGATTCCTATTGATTCATCTTCTTGTTAATTAATCTATGTGTGTGATTTCCACTAGAGGAGTTAATAAGTTGGGTCAATTATTAAGTGTGATTTCCTTGTGATTGACTTCTAATTAAGGGAATTTGGAGATTCAATCTCACTAAAAGGACAATAATAGTAATTAGAAGGATTGATTGAGTGGTTTTACTAACTAAAGTGCTTCACTTTCTTGAGTCGGATTAAGTCTCTCTTAAACTTGATAAATTTCCATCTTAAAACTTGCTTGTTGGATTGCTTGTTACATACTCTTGTTTGAATCTTGCTTTGCTTTTGTTACAATTGAAACCCAAACCAAAACCCCCCCTTTTTACATACTTGTTTGTTGTTGAATTTGTCACAATTGTTCTAGTTACTCTATTGAATACACCATTGCAAAACCTCCCTTCTCTTGGGTTCGATCCCTTTGCTTACTACTTTACTAGTTTAGAATTAGTATTAATTAGTACGTATTGTGGTATAATAAATTGTTAATTTGACCGTCTTAAATAGCGACATTTTAGGCGTGTCATTCACCCACCACCATACACACGTATACTCCCTCACTTTAACCTGCAAACGCCTCCTTTCCATTACCAACAGTCACCCTTGTTCTCTTACCTTCACCCGACTCCTCCCCGACCACCTCACCTCCGTCCTCCTTCTCTGCCTCCCTCCAAACCCTCTCATTCACGGACTCCTCCTCCTCCATCGTTGTGCGCTGCCCTCTCCTTCATTGTATCCTCTAATGCCACTGCCCACCTCCACCTCCGCGCCCCGCGCCCTGCACCTTCGTGATCTTTATGTCCTCCCTGGCCTCCCTCTAGACGGTCTCCGCCACCTGGGTTCTAACCCGAATAATATCAAAGTACTCACATTGTCTAGAATTAAACGTTTAAGTGATCAACAACTTGTTGATGTTTGTCTTGCTTTCCCCTTGATATAGGAGATTGACGTTAGTTTGAACAAACTGAGTGACGAGGGTATCTCGGGCTTAGCACGAAATTTGAAATTTTTGAGGAAGATTAGTTTGACTGGAAATGCGTTGATCACTGATAAGTCGATGATTGCATTATCTGACTGCTGTTTGGATCTTACTGATGTTGAGGTTGATAATAGTTGCAGTCTTTTCACTGAATATGGGATTGGGTATGTTATGCGCCGTAGCACCAAGTTAAGCAGGGTTTTCATTCGCCCAACTACGAGCACAGCATTGAAGAAGTCTGATTCATTGTTTAATATTGAGAATTCAATTGGGTTTTGTAGAAATTTGTCGAAACTTGAATTCCATAGTATGAATGTAGAGGACACACTGCTGTGTTCGATTGCTAAAGCTGCCTTGCCCTTGACTCAGTTTGCGATGTCTGACCGTACTAAATCTGCTACGGCTTCATTGAGGGAGTTTTCAACATTAATAAGTGCTTATCCGAAGCTACAGAAGTTGGATGTTACATACGAAAGGTGCATGACAGATGAGGTGATAAAAGGGTTGGTTCGTTACTTGGGGAATTTGGTTGTGATTAATATAGGGCACTGTACTAGATTAACAACTTTATCATTTCAAATGTTGTTGAAAAATTGTCCCGCTCTTGAAGAGATGAACGCTAAGAGCACACAACTTGGTGACGGAGAACTAGATGAACCATTGGTTAAGGTGAATAATATTAAGTGCTTAAAAATTTCTTTTAATCTGCTTTTGATGGATGAGTTGGTTGAAAAAATTGGGATCATGTGCCCGAATTTAGAACATCTTGATGTAAGCTTCTGTCGGTATCTCACAAGCAAAGGGATAGGAAAATTACTAAACTGCTGCCGCGAACTTAAACAATTGGATATAGAAGGATGGGTGCAAACAGTGTTATTTGGAATGGATTTTGAAGGTACAAGTATGAATTTGGAGTTGTTAAAACTCAGAGACGGAAAATTTGGAGACAAGTGCATATCAGAAATTGCTAAAGCATGTCCTAAACTCCTATATGTGAACTTGGCAAAATGTAGGGGAGTAACGGCAAAGTGCGTGAAAGAATTAGTAGAAAGCTGCACAAACTTACGGGAACTTGATCTCCAGTTTTGTCCCAATGTTAGTCCTGAAACACTGGCCTGCGTTGTGTCGGCTAGACCTTCTTTGAGGACAATAACTTCCTACACCAGTTATTCTCCCGCACACATGCATTCTTGTCATGAAATTAGATAAGGGTGCGCTTCACCAATCATTCTCCCGCACACATGCATTCACTTAATCTTCTTTGAGGACAATAACTTCTCCAATGAGAAACACGAGTGTTTATTGAATGCCTAATTTGGGTTTCTAGAGGTTCGTTTTTCTTCTAGCAACAAGTCTCTCTTAAGACGGATATGTGGTTCTAATGGAATGGATTTGGTAGTATCGGAGGTGCAGATGCTCTGTTTAAATGTTAGCTTTCCTTACTATGTACTGTACTAAGTTGTTTCTTATTTTTGCTATTGTCGGATTGATCACTGATCACATGTTGTGTTAGGACTGTTGTTATCAGTGAATTATGTATTTTTCCATATCTGTTAGATTCATTTTACGTACTCCCTCTGTCCCGGTCATTTGTTTACCTATTCCATTTTATAATGTCTCGTTTATTTGTTTACCTATCTATATTAGGAAGCTTTTTCATGGTTAATTGTTCAAACAAGGATTGAGCTGGAGCTTCCAAATCATCGGCAGATGAACCCCTTGACAGATCTGAAGCATCCTCACCAAAACTCGATAACGCTCGGCCTATACCTACAACCCCTCTTCTGCTCCACCTCAGAGTTGCATCCAACCCACCATCTATAGTCGCTATGGGCCACCACCCTGTTGGTACAAACCATCATCACAACCAAAAGCACCCGTCTTAAAACATAATTATCCAAACCCATAATATTTTCTTTCATCCCAGACACCACTCCCCTAACATTTAGTACGGTGGTGGTTCATATTCATCAAAATAAAAATAAACATCAACCTCTTTGTATTCTGCAAATTTAGACTGTGTTCCAAGACTCAGCAAGGGTGAAAGTTTTGTTTAAGACTCCCTTAACTAGCCGCACCTCGTCCTAGCCACACAACTAAGCACTATATTCACCAGCTTGGCAAAACTAACCAACCAGCAGTCTATTTTGTCCTGCTGGATTCACCCAACTGGCCAACTACACTTAATACAACCAACTTGCCGTCGATGTGTCCGTGAATCAAAGGGAATTAAAAGGAGCTCTGCTGCCCCGGCCTTTAATTTTCTACACCCTCATCTACTCTACCATGACAACTACTGAAGCCATTGACCCCAGCGTCAAAACAACCCGCAACCAATCTGACCATTATTACTCATCTTTTAAATTTTTAAAGCAACTTGAAAAAATTCTTTATTATTTCGATTGCAGGCATTCGTTTCTACGTGTAAATAATGTTAAAAATTGTGTAGCAAGACTATTTCTAATCGCTTGACTTTTTCATTTTGTTGCACAATGTCTAGGACTTCATCGTCATTGCAGAATTAAGAAAATCAAGTAAAGCAACCTTTTTTTTTCTTGGTTGACATTCCTTAATCAGACTAGCTCCATCCATGGAACAACACACCATCACCACCACCGCCTCCGAAACTGAAAAAACCACAATACTGGACATCCCAACAGACTGCTGGAAAATAATCCTGTCCAAACTCCACACCCTCCACCACACTCACATAGACCCTATCTCTTTAACCTGCAAACACCTCCTTTCCATTACCAACAACCTCCCTTTCTCTCTTACCTTAACCCCACCACTCCTTCACCACCTCAACTCTCTCCTTCTCCCTCTCCTTCGCCGCTTCTCCACCTCCCTCCATACCCTCTCCATCCATTCCTCTGCTGCCTCCGTCGACGCTGTCCTCTCTTTCATTGTATCCTCTATTGCCACAGCTCACCTCCGCTGCATTCACTTCCGCAATCTTGATGCCCTCCCTCTAGACGGTCTCCGCCACCTGGGTTCCAGCCCAAATATTGTCAAAGTACTCACATTGTGTAACATTGACGGTTTGTGTGATCAACAACTTGTTGCTGTTTGTCTTGATTTCCCTTTGATCGAGGAGATTGATCTTAGTATAAATAATTTGACTGATGAGGGTATCTTGAGTTTAGCCCAAAATCTGAAATTTTTGAGAAAAATTGATTTGTCTAACAACTTGTTGATCACTGATAAGTCATTGATTGCATTGTCTGATTGCTGTATGGATCTTAGTGATGTTAAGGTTCATGGTTGCAAGGATTTAACCCAAAATGGGATTGGGTATGTTATGCGCCATAGCTCCAAGTTAAGCGCGATTTCCATGAACACATTTAAACAAACAAGGTTGGAGAAGTCTTATTCTTTGTTTAGTATTGAGAATTCGATTGGGTTCTGCAGAAATTTGTCAAAACTTGGATTCTTTACTATGAATGTAGAGGACACATTGTTGTGTTCAATTGCTAAAGCTAACTTGCCCTTGATCCAATTTATGGTGCCTTTCTGTACTAACTCTCGTAAGGCTTCATCTAGTGGGCTCTCAACAATTTTGTGTGCTTATCCTGAGTTAGAGAAGTTGGACATTAGAGGGGAAACGCACTTGACGGATGAGGCAATGAAAAGGTTGGTTTGTTACTTTGGCAATTTGGTTGTAATTAATATAAGTTATTGTCTTGGATTAACAACTTGTACATTTCAAATACTGATGAAGAATTGTCCCGCACTTGAAGAGATGAGTGCTATGAACACACTACTTGGTAAGGGCGAACTAGATGAACCATTGGTTAAGGTGGACAATATTAAGTGCTTAAAACTTGCTTCAAATAAACTTTTAATGAATGATATGCTTGAAAAAATTGGGATCATGTGTCCGAATTTAGAGCTTATTGATGTGAGCTTTTGTGAGAAACTCACAAGCAAAGGGATAAGAAAATTAGCGAACTGCTGCCGTGAACTTAAGCATTTGGATGTAGCAAGGTGGATGCAATCTATGTTATTTGGGACAACTTTTGAAGGGTCGAGTTTGAATTTGGAGGTGTTAAAACTGAAGGGAGGAAGGTTTGGTGATGAGTGCATATCAGAAATTGCTAAAGCATGTCCTAAGCTCCTATATGTGGACTTGGCAGAATGTTGGGATGTAACGGCAAAGAGCGTGAAAGAGTTGGTAGAAAGCTGCACAAACTTACGGGAACTTGATCTCCAGAGATGTTCCAATGTGAGCCCTCAAACGCTGGCTTGCATTGTGTCCGGTAGACCTTCGTTGAGGACTATAACTTCCCCCGTCAAGTATGGGACTTATTGAGGCACCGGAGAAAAGGAAGCTGGTCAGTTGGCCTTTATTGGTTTTATAAGGGCACTTCAATCATGAGAAACAGGAGTATATATTGAATGCTTAGTCTGGATTTCCGGAGGTTTGTTTGTTTCGCTTCTAGACGCCCATGTGTGGTCATAACGGTATGGGATTTGGCGGAGGTGATGAAGGAATGTTGCGGGTAGGGATAAGGCAATTGGCAGGGGAAGATTGGTATCAGAAGTGAAGATGCAATTGGTGTTGGGAAATGTGGTTAATAATGTTTAAGTGTTGGCTTCCTTTACTGTGTGGTGTGTACTAGTTACTATGCTGTTTCATGTTTTTGCTAGTGTTTGTGCAGTTGCGGCTTCTGTGAATGTTGGAGTGATCACTGATCACATGCTGTGTTGGAAGTGTTGGAAGTGTTGGACTGTTGGCATCAGTGTATTGTGTATATATTTCCACCAAAGCAACTGTTTCGTATACCAATTAGTGGCCCACCTTGAAATGAGACAATCCGTAATCACCTCACCCAAAAACGATCAAATCACAAATAACTCGAATTGATCCAATAACAGTTGAAATGACTAATTTAGCTTTCCTTACTAACTACTGTACTAAATTGTTTCCATCCAAACGCTGAACTAAGTTAGCTTTCCTTCAACAACTGAGAATCAGCCGTTGTTTCCATCCAAACGCTGAACTAAGTTAGCTTTCCTTACTAAGTTGTTTCCTTATTTTTGCTATTGCTTTTTGCAGTTTCGGCTTTTCTATGAATGTTGGAGTGATGACTGATCACATGTGTGTTAGAACTGTTGTTATCAGTGAATTATGTATTTTTCCATATCTTTTAGATTCATTTTATGTACTTCTTCCTTCCCGGTCATTTGTTTACCTATTCCATTTTATAATGTTTCGTTTATTTGTTGACCGATCTATATTAGGTAAATTTTTAATGGGTAATTGTTCATACATATCCATTATGGTTCACTTATCATTCACTACCAATCATGAATCACCAGTCACCACAATTGGTCCCCTCCCCTTTCCTTGGTCTAACAAATGATCGAGACAAAGGGAGTAGCATTTAGGGTACTAAACTTTAAACTGTAATTGTATACAGTTTAGTTTATAATGTGATTGTTATGGAATCCTTAAACACTAAAATGCCAAGGCAACTCAAATTTCATGAGAAAAAGTTCATCCTACTTGTCAAACTAACAACAATACTAACTAAAATTATCAACAATTAGGTTAATCCTACAAAACAAAGTAAATTAAGAATATTAATAATTAAAGTGACACATAAATAAAAACTAACAATAATTAGGAAAAAATCAAAAATAATACTCCGTAATAATAATAAAAAAAGGAAGACAGAACGAGTACTACTAACCGGAACTCGGAAATGAGTGGGCGGAGGAGTGTGGTCAAGGTAGCAGGGTGGTCGCCGGAGGGATGTCGTCACGGCAGCAGGGGAAATAAGGAAAATGAGAGAAGGAAAGAAGGGGGCGAGGGAAGGAAAAAGAGAGGAGAACAAGTGTCATAACTCACTCATAAGTAGGGATGTAGCGGGGCGGGTATAAGTGGGTACCGCCTCGCACCCGCCCCAATTGGGGCAGGGATGGGTAGAGCTTTGGCGGGTGGTGGGGCGGGTACGGGTATGAAAATTGTACCTGCCATGGGTCATGGGGCGGGGATGGATTTCGCATCTTACTCACTTAATACCCGCCTACCCGTCAATCATTAAAAAAATTTGTAGGATTATGATAATTTTATAAATTTTATTTAGTTATAGTTAAGATATAATGATAATAATAGCTATTTTATAAAGTTTTTTTACTAATTTATTTGGTGAAAAATTAAAATTATAAAGGTAAATTCAAAAAGAATGGAAATTAATAGTGATTAAATGAACTTTTATGAAAAAATTTATCGAACAAAATTATGGTGTAGCGGGTTAATAGGTAGGCGGGGCGGGTACGGTTTTATATTTTTACACGTTGGGGCGGGGATGGTTTTGGAAATTTGTACCCGCCACGGGTGGTGGGGCGGGGATGGGTACAAGTTTTTCTTGGTGGGTACGGGTACGGGGAGCCTATATCCACCACCGCCTCGCCTCAATGACATCCCTACTGATCATAAGGAGATTTTACACTAGCATTATGTCAAACGGATCCCAACTAACATGACAAATGGATCCCGAGTTTCGGAGAAGTGGTAATGGATTTTGTGCAATTGTGGAATTAACCCTTATAATTTTCAATTGGAGGAAGTTCGCCCTAAAGTTTCACATAAGCTGCAATCAAACCCAATACAAAATCTTACTAAAATTTCACAAAAATACCATTATATACCAACGGCTCTGTTTTGGAAAAATGAACTGGAAAGATAGCTGAAACCCGAAAAGGTACCTAGAAATTGAAAAGTTAACTGAAATCTGAAAAGGTAACTAAAAATTAGGAGCTGATAAGGTGACTGATTATATAAAAATGTTTGGCAAACTAACTGAAAAGGTAGCTTATTTTGATAAATGACGTAAAAGGATATCATAATTATTTAATATATTATAAATTGAAAGAGTAAAAAATATTACCAAGAATCAGCTACCTGAAATGTGAAATGCTACTCTAGGTAGCATTTCATTTCAGATAGTTTATTTGGGCAAATAAGCTATTTGCCAAATAAGCTACCTGAAATTTTCATCAAAAAAAGCTTATTCAGTCAAAATAGGTACCTGAAATGTCTTGTCAAATGGAGCCTAAAATCATACGTATAACATGCTAAAACCATTTTTGTACAAACGTATGTAATTCGATATGATTTTTTGAAACAAAACAATTAACAATTTTTTATGGATTTTTTTGAAATGTTGAAAAATTGAAAAAAATTGATTTTTTTACCCTTTTATTATATTTTTTTTATGAAATCTTTTATTCCGTCTTCTGAATTTAACACAACTACCTAACAAAATATTTTGCAATTGAAATTTTTTTTACAATAAAAAAAAGTTGAAAAATCTGAACTTTATATAAAAATAATAAATTGTTTGATTTTCGTAAAGTATTTTAACTTTTTTTATCTAATTTATGCTATTTTTTTTCCACAAAAACTTTAGAGAAATGGTCTCTCAATATCGTTATTCAGAGACCTTTCACAAGATAAAAGGAGCCAGGAGAGAGTTATTTAATTTCTATTTTTCATATTATGTCTCCCACTAATTTAGCGGATACGGTCTCTCATGAGTCATACTGTTTTTTTTATTAATTTTTTGTAAACTTTTCTTTTGTATTTTTCATACAAACATAACCATTTTTACTTTTTTAATATGATAAATTGAATTTCTTGTGAAATTTTTGATAAAGAGATTTAATTTCACTTATTATGTAAGTTATGTGGCCTAATCACTCCAATTGAAAGTTGTGGGAATTAATTTCACAATTGCACAAAGTTATGAGGGTCAAGTACCACTTTCCCGTGTTACAAAACTATGGAGGAGTTTGCAAAATGATATTGTATGTTTTAGACCATTCCAAAGCAAGAGTTTTTTTTAGACTAATTGGGTCGTTATTCATTTTTACTTTTCACAACGTATTTGATGGGGCATATTCTGCACCCGCTGACCAGTCAACATATTGAGCAAGGTCAAAGATATCCACAGCAAGTCAAAGGCTTAGACAGCCTAACCGACGAGGCCTGTCGGCCTGTCTCTGGGTCCCGGCCGGGGCAACCAGCCAGCCGGGGCACACATCCGCGAACTCATATCCAAGACCCCTCGGCGGCGAGTCAACAGGGCCCGCCGGCCTGCCATAGGTCCCTCGGTCGAGGGGTAGATCAGTCTTTCCACCTGCTAGCCACTTGGCCACTTGGCCACTACGTGACAAAAGGTGAAAGTCTATAAATACTCCTCTACTCTTATTGAGTAAAGGATTCACAATTTAACCTAAGAATCACTATTCATCTGGTAATATCTTCCTTATCTCTCTACAATACGTACTTTGCCAAGTAACAACCACTTACCTCTCTAAGTTACTGACTTGAGCGTCGGAGTGAGTTCGCTCGGTCCAAAGCCGAGCCCTCAGTTTGTTCATCGTTTCAGGAGACCGCAAGGAGGATTCAACTAAAGACGTCATTCTACAAGCACGGGTGGTAACATATAACTGCTCTGGAATTACACCCGGAACAATTGGCGCCGTCTGTGGGGAAAAGATACTAGAAGCTAGTAACATTCATTCCCAAACAAAAAAAAAGAAACAAAACAAAAACCCACCCCAAAAGCTAAGAAGATGTCAAAACAGCAAGAGGTATTCGTAACTGACGAAACCGAGTTACGCCAAGACGATACCGTCCACAACTCGGGTTGCGCGACCCTCCACCGGCCGGGTAATTCAGCCGGAGTACGGATGCCAATAATACCGAGATACGCCGCGCCGCCAACCAGTCACCATCATGGGACATGTGGTTGATGTAGCGAAACCGAAGCTACTCCCCGGACCTCATTAGTAGTACGTCGGCTCACACCGTCACACCGACAAGAGCGGCGGAACCCGTCCGGAGACCAGGGGCCCGAACGTGACTCCAAGAGACTTGAATGGAGCACTGGAAGAAGCGGCCCCGTCAAGACGCCGGAGGAGCCCGGCGTGCCGTGGTGGGACCTAAGTCCTTCCCGCACCCGCGGGAGGACAGCGTCGCCGCGGCACCCGACGAGGCTCGCCTCGGAGGAGTGAAAGAAGTCCGACTCGTCAGAGTTGGAGGAGAAGCCCGACTTACCATAGTCGGAGGAGAAGCCCCACCCAAGACGAGGAGAGGAGCCGGACTAGGAACGCGAGGAGCCGATCGCCGCGTGTCATTCGACACGTGGTCGACAGCCCCCTCGGTGCCTATGTCCTTGACACCGCCGTGCCAACCAAACTAAAATTGCCGGCGTTCACATACAAAGGGGATAACGACCCCACCGACCATGCCGAGGCCTTTGAGTCGTACATGTCGGTGTGGGAACAACCCGATGAAGTCTGGTGCCGAGTCTTCCCAACGACCTTGCATGGGATGGCTCGAGTTGGTACAAAGGGCGCCCGACGGCTCGGATATCGTTACGCCGACCTAAGGGACGCCTTCCTAGCCCAAGACTCTTGCAATAAGAGGAGGGCCGGGAACATCGGACCTCCTTACTATTAGGCGAGGGGGCGAGTCTCTGCGAAGCTATGTGAAGAGGTTCGATGCCAAGGTTCAGCAGATTCGAGAGATTAATCCCGAAATGGCGACCTTGCGATGATGAAAGGCCTCCCAAGGGAGACTTAAAAACGAGCTCATCAAATCCGGAGGCCTGGGCTTAGACGCCGCCAGGAAAATGGCCGACCAAGCCATCAAGGTAGAGGACTATCACAAGACCTGGGTCGGCCACAGCGAGGCTGGGCACTCAGAGAAGAAGAGCCACCGGGAGGACAACCCGGATGAAAGACGCCGCCAGGAAAATGGCCGACCAAGCCATCAAGGTAGAGGACTATCACAAGACCTGGGTCGGCCACAGCGAGGCTGGGCACTCAGAGAAGAAGAGCCACCGGGAGGACAACCCGGATGAAAGACGCCGTGACAATAATAGGTCACGGCCGATAGATCTGCCCGGGAAGCGAGCTCGGCGGGTGCCGGGGAGTTCGGGAACGTACCACCAAAGGCGGTGCAGTGATCACACCCCCGGTTGTATCTGCCGCCGAGGTCTTCGCCCGAGCAAGGGCGAGGGTCGAAAATGGGAAAGGCCCCCAAGCCGGGGGACGGTGACACGAGCGATCTGCGAGTACCACGGCCACACCGGTCACCTTACTGACAACTGTCGGCATCTGAAGAATGCCATTGAAGAGCTGATCCGGAAGGGGAGCCTCGGCAAGTATGTTGCCAAAGGCCAAAAAACTGATGCCGGCGGCTCGAACAAGAAATCCGTCTTTGAACGGATAGGGGTCATCCACGTGGTCATCGGGGGCAACGAGAACGGTGGGTCCGCTCATGGGCACAAACGGCACCTGAATGAGCTATATCAGGCCATCAACTTTGTGCCCAACACAGCGGTCCCCGCTTCCAACATCCCCGATATAACTATCGGAAAGAAAAACTACGAGGGGGTCATCGCCCCTCACAGCGACCCACTCATAGTCCACTTGGACATATCCAACCACCTGGTCAAGAGGTGCCTGATTGACACAGGCGCCTACACGAACATCATGTTCAGGGAATGCTTCCTCAATCTCGGTCCTGAAAGTCAAGGACCTAAGCCCCCGCACCACCCACCATACGACTTCTCCGGGGCCGGCCTAGTACCCCAGGGTCAATCGATGCCGGTGATGTTCGGCAAAGGGAGTGCGGCTAAGAATGTCCTAGCTGAGTTCGTGGTCATTGACGGCTCGTCCGCCTACAACGTTCTTATCGGCCGAGTCACTCTGAGCGAGGCCGACGCAGTGATGTCCATACGGGCCCTGACACTGATGTATGTCTCGGACCGGGGGGAAGCGCATAAGCTCGTCACCAAGGACGAGAAGGACGAGGTGGTCAACGTCCAGATATCTGCCAGAGGATGCAACATGCAATCCCTCAAAGCGGCAAAGAAGACAGAGAAGGGGAAAGGCCCATCCTTACAACAGGAGGGCGACCTCATGGATGCAACTGACGGCTAACTGGGAGGGTGTGCCTTTAATAAGCCGTTAGAACACTGACGATCTCAGAGAATACCTTGTAAAGTGCCGGAGGTGCCCAAGACAACTGTGGGTACCCCGACACATGTTTATATCTAATGAGGAATCGTCCAAGTTCTCCATCAAAGTGTTCATCTCCCAAATAGTCACTATCAGAAACAGTGCACGCTCACACTGTCATACCGACAAGAGCGGCAGTCATCATCAAGAAGCAGGCGCCGTCGCAGTCACCCCAAGTAGTAGACGCTACGGCAGTCACCCCAAGAGGTAGGCGCCGCAGCAGTCACTCCAAGTGGTAGACGCCACGGCAGCCGTCATCAAGAAGCAGGCGCCGTCGCAGTCACCCCAAGTAGTAGACGCTACGACAGTCACCCCAAGAGGTAGACGCCGCAGCAGTCACTCCAAGTGGTAGACGCCACGGCAGACGTCATCAAGAAGCAGGCGCCGTCGCAGTCACCCCAAGTAGTAGACGCTACGGCAGTCACCCCAAGAGGTAGACGCCGCAGCAGTCACTCCAAGTGGTAGACGCCACGGCAGACGTCATCAAGAAGCAGGCGCCGTCGCAGTCACCCCAAGTAGTAGACGCTACGGCAGTCACCCCAAGAGGTAGACGCCGCGCGCGATCACTCCAAGTGGTAGACGCCACGCGCGACGTCATCAAGAAGCGGCGCCGTCGCAGGTCACCCCGGAGGTAGACGCCACGATAATCACTACCAAAGACAAAATGATACTCGCAAAAGCAATCAACATTCCTTAGGAACGTTAAACAGTTGAGATACGCACTCTAGACTGCCTCGGCCAGGCCGAGGCGAAAACAAAAGAGGCGCTCAATTAATAACGTGAGAAGACAACCCAGACGAAGACGAGAAAAGACCTCGGCCGAGCCAGAGGCAAAGTGAAAACGTTTACAGTTAAGACGCTCAACTACTAGCGCAAGAAGACAACTCAGAAAAATGGGGGTAAAGACCTCGACCAAGCCGGAGGCAAAAGAAACTAGCTCTTATTAAAAATGTTCAACAGATTACAAGAAATGCAGACGACGGCCGTCCCCATAAGGATAAGCCAAAAGACAACCTACCAAAGTTGTACAAAATACAAGGAAAAGAAAGGCAAAAGGTTACAGATATCATTTAAGCGCCAAACGATGGCAGAGAGGAAAGGCTTAATAATTGGCCCTGAACAGCTAAAGCTATCCGAGGCGCCGGGAGAGCCTGGTGACAACCGCCTCCGCCTCCCTCTTCACCCTTGCCTCCTCCTTGGCCTTTTCCTTCGCCTCTTCCTCCTTAGCTTCGAGCTTGTCATCAAACAGCTCGTCAAATCTGTCCCACGGAAAGGAGCCATCGAGAGGGAAGAGCTCCTCAATCACTTCCCTGGCGGCTCCTTCGGCCAGGTCCCGATATTGGGCGCACATGTTAGGGAGAAGAACGGTTTGGAGTTTCTCAATGTCCTCCTCCCTTTGGGCAATGATAGCATCCTTGTCCCGGACCACCTTCCCCTGGGCCTGGAACAGGTCCCGAAATTCGTTCCTCTGTGTAAGGTAAAGGTCGGCGCGCTTCTGAACAAAGTCACGCATCTCCCGCAGACTTGCGGCTTGATCGCCGCCTGCCTCGGCCTTGGCTCTCTCAAAGAAGGACTTCCTTTTCAGCGTCCTCCCTAAGTTTTCTCTCAAGACGGACGCCTCTTGACCTCCGCCTTGGCCCTCTTAGCCTCCTTGTTCGCCGCGTCAAGTTCCGGCCTTAGCCGCTCGAGCGTGGGGCGACCTCGACCATGGTCTTCTCTTGCTCCATAATGTGGGAGCCGGCTCGCCGAGTCCACTTCGCCAGACCTCTTGGATATTTTTGCACCCTCCGCCACAAGCTCGGGGAAATCTTCGAGGTAGGGAGCGACG